>NW_007578077.1:449302-488363 GCF_000690725.1 Stegastes partitus
AACTGTAAAATACTGACTATGTAAAATGGAGATGAATAAATATGTTATAAACTACAATTAAAAAGCAGTAAATTCTGAGTATAATTCCAGAAATCAGAATATTATTCCCCGTAGCAGAAGACTTCCAGTACATGCAGTAGAATCCAATCAATAGATGACCAACTGAGTGTATTTTTAAAGAACTTTTTACCATTTTAGTTTTTAAAACAAGAATTTAGTCTGGATTTGACCCAAAATAGGAGTGTATCTATGTTTCCAAGGTTCCATGTTTCCTAAACCTATCCTTAAAGTGTACCCTAATATATTGACAACCATAGAGCAGTGCTGAGGAACAGAAAAGCCATTTGACTCATATTAATGGATTCCAGGGCTGGGGAAGGTGCTTATCAGGTTCTCTTTATGTGCTATACAAAGCGAGGGAACATGGGACGCTGGAAATGAACATATGTAGACTGGGAGAACTTAGAACCCCAGGGAAAGTAGAACCCCAGGAACACAGGACCATGAAACCACAAGACCCTGGGACCATAGAACCCTGGAAACACAGGACCTTTAGAAACATAGGAATGGTTTCATCACCTGATTAAAGACGCATCTCTTCTGTTCACTCAGTTGTTTCCCTTTATCTCACCAGCTGTTCTTTGCTCAAGACTTAGCATTAATATAATGGTTTTTGCCAAGTAAAAAAAATGGCAATATTGTTTTTTTTTTGTAATGCTTGCTTAGAAGCTCGCATTTAGTCCAAGACTATATAAACGTTTGAAATCCACTCTAATGTAATATATCCTGTTGAATACTTAAAAACTTAAATTAAGTAAATACAACGCGGGTCATGTTAGTTAAAGTACAGGTGATATCAGCCTATTGCAAAGACAGCTAATGCCAGTCAGGACTTAATGTTAGGTCAGGACTAGCATCGTGCGCTTTTTCAGTGTCTGTGTTTTATTCAGTGAATTGTGAAGCTAGTACTGCCTTCAAATATTGTACAAAAGAGCAAAAATTAAATGAAACTTTCTGCTTAAGAGAAGTACCGTAACTTTGGTAGCAAACACAATAACATGCTACACAACAAGCTAGCAGCAGCTGGCTAACATTTATTAGCATTCAGGTGGTGTTTATTTAACACCCGGCTAATGCTAAAATGCTAACATTAGCTACAAATGTCTTAAACTTCAGATGGAGTTGAGCTGAGGTCCTCAGATCATCTCTGAAAAAACATCACCAAGTAATAGAACAGCTTCAAAGTGGGGATTTTTTCCTGAAATCTGTTTTTTGTGTTGCTGTTTCACCCAGGTGAGCCATCCCAGCTGGACTTGGACAACATCGTGGTTCCAGGCCTGAGCAGCTTCAGCAGCGACGAGGCAGCCTTGGCGGTCATCATGAGTTTGTTGGAGACGGACGTGAACATGGGTCAATCGGGGGACTTTGAGGAGTTACACTGGCCTTTCTAGAGGGAGCTCAGACTTTTAGCCTCTCTCACATGCTCTTGTGCCGTTTCTTGCCCTTTGCCAAGAACTTGGCCTTTCAGTTGATTTTGATCTGGCTGATGACTGACCTGGCCTTGCACAACTGAACCCACTGGACTCGTACCAAAGGCAGCAACATGTCATACTTGAGGATAGAAGTTTAGGTTTATTGAAAATATTGTGACTGTGATTACTTTGTTGGTCCCTTGGGTCTTGCTTGAAGGAAAGGGAGGTTAAAGTGCCCCTGGAGCTTGTGGTGATTCAGAGTCTTCCTCAGCATCCTCAAGGGGGCTTAGACCAAGACTTTCCACAGCAGGGCGATCTGTTTGCTCTGCTACCCTCAGTGACCAACGTCTAGAGGAGAGTTGGACTCCTGCCATGTGCAGTGCTGCTAGAGAAACTCCTCAAACCTTTGACATTTGCGTAACCTTCGGTACACCGTAATGACCGACATGTTTTTTGTAACACGGTCTGATTGTTCTTTTTTTTTTTTTTTTTATTTTTTTTTTTGTTCCCCACCAGACACATTTTAGGTAAAAAAAAAAAAAAAAGAAAAAACTTCGATGGGTATGTTTTGTCAAAAATTGTGTCCAGTAAGTACTGAAGAATGCTAAAAAGAACGCCTGCCCTTTATCCCCTTGATTGAGAATTGCAGATAAATATGCAAATACGGTGATGCCTCCAGCTTCCCACCAACACTACTGGTCCATGTTACATTCCATATTGGACTTTTACACACAAACCACTCAGAATAGGGCGAAAAATCTGAGTCACATAGGAATGGCGGGTTTTACTGCTTCTTCTTATTCTTAGCGAAAATTCTCAGTTCATTTGCAAATGCCAAAAATGCATTAAAATGACATTATTCTAACAATATAATAACACAACAAGTGGCCAAACTCAGCCTGGAGGACACAATGCAACCAGAGGGTAGATATACAGGAAGTGTTTTGTAGTTTATCTATAAAAAGACAAGCAGTTGGGCAGATTTTGGATTTAAAGCTGAGGTCGGCATAAATTCAAACAAATAAAAAAAACCCTACCGACTTCTGAAAATACAACCCTTCCCCTGCAGCACAGGCAGATATATGTGCTTCATACGCTCTAGCAGCACAAGCTCGACCCTAACTAACCACTACATTTAGATATTTCTGGAACATGAAGAATGTAGTATTTGTTGGACAGAACTCCAGTTCAATGTATTTTACTGCTTTTATTGTCTCTTTTTTAAAATAGTCCATCTTCCTTTTCTTGGGTTGCCCTGCACTCTCGATGCTGGAATGACAACGTTTTCTAAAGGATTGTGCAGAGCAGTAATTAGGACACCACTCTCTCTGAAAAGAATTTGGATAGATTGTCTAAAGCCTGACAGCAGAGCCAAGGAGGAGGTGCAGAAGTCTAGTTTCCTCTCAAACCACTTGAATTACAACATATTGAAAGGTTATTAGGAAAAATGACTACCTACCACAACTTTAATGACCCAACAATTAGCTTTGCAAGTTGAGGTATTTCGCGAATGCTCGATGGCCCATCACACACAGAGTAATGTCAATGGAGTGCAGGGATGACCTCTAACACAGACTGCACTTGGCTTTGGCCTTGCACTTGGACTAAATGGCCTGTTTGATTTCAAAAACCCTGCACCTGTAAAGACTAACATTGGCGCTCCCAGGTACTATCGTCACAGCAGAGCGGCTGTTCTCCACTTCTTGAGGCATACTTAAAGCTGACAGTGTGTTTCAATCAAGACTTAATTCTGATTTGTGAAACCAAGAACCACCAAATAGCTTGCCAAAGAGTCCGACCCCTATAAATCGTATGTACTGTATTATTTAAAAGAAGCAAAGCTGATTCTAATCAACTGTGATTAGAAGTTATTAAAAGATAAAAAAAAACACGTCAGACTTTCTCAGTGCACTGCAGCCATCATGCAGAGCTTGTACTGAGCTGACTGAACACTTTTCATGCACTTTGGTGCAAAGTTAGAAGAGATTATTAAAGATTCTAAAAGCTTATAAATCTTTATCTGACACCACCACGACATATTTTCAAATTTTAAAATCTAGCAAACAAGAAGAACACTTTATTTTAGGACTGTTTTTGATAAAATAAATACTTGAATATCCTGTTTACAGTAATGGTCCCTGGATAAATAGCACACGTCATCGGGCTTGTTACACGAAGATGAACTGGTTCTGTTGGACCACCAACTTTCTATTACATAGAAAGAAGCTGACACTAAATCATAAAAAGCTTAACCACTTGCAGCAACTTTCACAAGAAAACTTTTGCATATGGATCAGATATTTTGAATCTGGAAACCACAGTTCCATAGGTTGTCACACCTGATGATCACATATTTACAATTGAAAGTTCCATCTCCATGAGCAGAAAATGTGATGACAGCTCGCTAATAAATAGCACATCTTCAGTAAAAGCTTACACACAAATTACATGGGGTGGGGGGTTTATCATGGATTTTTTTAGAATATAATTTGTATAGGGTCTGTTTATTGTTGAATGTGCACTAAAGGATTGATCCCTGGTATGCCAATACTATGTGGTCACATATCAGATGCTTGCTGTACTCCAGACAGTTCCAGACTGGACACTGAACTCCTGGGATAAAATGGAAGGTCCACCATTAAGGGGAGAATGTTTTTCAGTGTTAACTAGGGACAAGTCAGCATTTTATTACTGTTGTGTTATGTCTTATATTGCCTTCCTGTCGCCCAAAAATAGTGTTTCAACAGCCTATAGCTGCACAGAACTTAGCTATAGTATTTGTGTTACCAGGGAGACAATTGTGTTGTAGTCTCTGTCTCTGAATGTCCACTTACCACAACAGCCTACTCTGAAAGAAAACTTCATCTTGAAGCATCTCAGACATTATTTAAAAAAAACAAAAAAAAGCATCTCTTCTGGATCTTATCAGTGGAGACGCAGTTCAGAGAGATCCTCATTTTAAAACGTCAGAATGCAATGCAGCCACATGACAGGTTGAACTGTACAGCAGGCTGATATTAACCGTGTCAGAGTATGTGAAGGTGGATTTTTAGTTAAACTGAGTGACGATCTTCAGTACAGCACATGTACGCTCTGGTTATATCACTGGTTCCTCAAATCTTGAAAGTATAATGTGATTGCATTGCCTTGAACCCGTGTTGTTTCTGACAAAGTTCCATTGTAAGTTAATGGATATGCACTCTTCTTGGCTTTAAAAGCAAAGCTGACATTATTTGCGATTGTCATCTGTGCCATCTGACACTAATGCATATTTAACATGACCTGCTATCAAAAGACAACATGTCAGATATTTGTATGTGATAACTGTTGATGTTGATGTATCTGCTGTAACAAGGAATGGCGGCTGAAGTCTTTGACAGTAATATAGTTTTTTTCAGAAATTGGCTAAAGTTCTTCTTTTTATTGTAGAAGGTATTGTGTTGTCTAAGTTACTGATTTCTCTTTTTTAAAGACATTTCATCTCTCATCCAAGAGGCTTCTCCAGTTCAAACTGACTGATGGGGAGTCCCACATGTATACTCACAGGGCTAATGGCCCATTAACAACCCAGACTCACATGCCTCGAGGTGTGAATGCTTGTGAAACTGTCAGGTGATGGGTGAGTAAAGGTGTTAATGGTAGTAAAAGTTTCTGGAGAGAGACCTCAAGACTGCATTGTAAGTACCAGATAATGAGTGTTGTTGATCCTGTTTTAGAGAAGGCTGTTCTGCTTTAACATGAATGGTTCTCTAAAACCTGAAGATGTTGTGAGAGAGGCAGTGTTCTAAGGGAGAGAATCACTCCTTCAGTGTGAACTTTGTGTGTTTTTCAGACCTTTGACATGTACAAAAAAATACAGTTTATATCACACAACAAAAGGAAATCCCACTAAAAGCAGAATATGAGGTGTTCAAGGTAAACCTAATCCTACTTCAATCCAAGCAAAATTTCAAGTAGGAATTTGAATACACAAACACTTTTAAATAAAGTGATTTATTTATAGGGAAAGAAGAATAGGAAGGATATTACAGAATAGAATAGAATAGAATAGAATAGAATAGAATAGAATAGAATAGAATAGAATAGAATAGAATAGAATACTTAGGGGATCAATAAAAAAGTATTCTATTCTATTCTATTCTATTCTATTCTATTCTATTCTGTTCTGTTCTATTCTATTCAAGACAGGAGCAATGCAACCTAAAGGTAATATGTCTGTGTAGATTCTCAGTCATCCAGGTCAAGGTCACTATTGGAGCTTCTCCTTTCATGTTCTTGAAGACGTTCCACCTTTCATTCCAAAGGTAAAGAAACTGCAGCAGCAGTAGTCAAGGATGTGTAATGCCATGAAAAAAAAGCAATACATCAACCAATATGAGGACTAATTTCCTTATTATGATTACCTGGATAACGTCTAGTCTACAAACCAATCAATTTCAAGTGTTGGGAGATGCAACTCTCTTGATGACGCTCTGGTGTATCATGTAAAGCTCTTTAGTCCACTTGTGTAATTGCAATCACAGACTGTTTATCTGGATCTGAAAAGAAAAGTCAATGCAGAAGTGACCTAATCCTGCATTCTTTCTAACAGCTAGCAGGGGGCGACACCTCTGGTTACAAAAAACAAGTCAGATTGTACAGAAGTTTATGAGAAAATAAACCTACTTGTCTGTTGATTGGACAAAAATGGCAAAGGCGAAATGCCAAATTCAAGATTTTAAATAGGTGGCGGTGGGGTGGTTCCATCCATTTGCATTATTGCAATGTGAAAACAAAAGTAACAGCATCAAATGTAAATAATGTGACACATTCATCTTTACAGAATGAAACATGATTTGAACACAGAGCAAAAACTGATCATTATTATAATCACTTTAAAAAGGCACATGGCAGTACATCCATACTGGTCTCATATGTGGGTCACATTCTTAAACAAATCTGACAAATAATGATTTATGATTTACACTAATTTGCCACAACATTAAAACCATCTATAAGAAAAGGCAATGACACCAATCACCTTGTTGAAATGCAGTCTTATTCTGCTCTCTTAAACGTTGCTCAGGAAAACACGGAGACCCCAACCCACAACCCACAACCCACAACACCCAAAGGATCCACTGTCAACGTCCCAGTGCCAAACACCACAGGACAACCCCTGAAGTCAATGCTGTTTTGGCAGCTCCTGTGGGACCTACACAAAATTAGACATGTAGTGTTCATGTTGTGGCTGATTATACGATACAACAAGCTTACATAAAAGGACAGCAACAAGATCAAAGCATGTAAAAGCTGTAAGGCAAATTTTCAAAAGAACACACTGATTCTACAAACATAATATTCTAGCACAGGCTGTTCCACATTGCTCTGTTGTGCCCTTGAGCTCAGAAATGGTGGATTTGCAAATATTATAGTATTTTTAGTAATTCATATCTATAACAACAACAGAAAAGATTTATGTCATAAAGAGTAAAATCTGACAATACGCTGATGATGCTGTACTATATCACTCAGCTCATTTTTACAAAAAAGACAAAACAATATGTTGCACACTCATTGATTACTGGTGGTGTTGCAAATATTATGATTCTGATAGCATTATGTCTTTATTTACTACATTTATTTTCTGTCCTACCAAGGCGGCACATTTGTCTTGCCTTGGCAAGATAGAATAGAGGACCAATGAGCACACCGAACCTGGGGAATAACAGAGATAACTGAAACACATCACACAAGGCCTCCCCCAACCTGTTATGTAAATAGAACACCGAGACGACCAGGGGAATCATCATCAGGACTGGGAGATAAACCACCACAGCAAAGACCACCACAGCCAACACATTACCCACTGCCTGTCTCTTTAAGGGTGACTCAGAGTGGGCTTGATTTCCAGGTGTGCTGTGGGCGGGGCTTTGCTTCAACAGTGAGTGGACCACACCGCCGAGGCAGCCGAGCATTATGACGAAGAGGCAGGAGATGACGACGGAACCAGCCACCATAACAATAGTTCTATCCTCCACTGAAGCTGTAAAGAAAAGCAGAAAATCTGAAAATTTAGATGAAAGCAATGTGCAACATTTGACAATTTTAAAACATGTTATCCTCAAAATAGGAGGTACTACTGAGGAAATATTTGACACTTATGGTCCAAATATTTCTGAAGGCCACAGTTGATGTAGGAATGAGGCCTAGTTTGAAGAAGATGGAATGAATATTTTAACATTGGATTTTTATTCATTGTTATTTAATGGAAGAACGTTTTTCTGATGGTGTATGTGTCCTTATATTTGTGACTCTTTCACTGGTTAAGAAGAACATCTGGATGCAGACATGATGGTGGATCTCCACTGAAGAGACCTTTGCTACTGAAAGTAAATCACACGACCTCAGTAGCATCTCTCAAAATCCATTAAAAAAAAAAAAACATATATTAAAGATTTCTTGAAAACCTATATCACCCCAGTGAATAAGTAATTGCCCCCTAAACCTAACAACTGGTTGGGCCTCCCTTGTTGGCAAACACGGTGGTTAAACATTAGCCTGTGATCAGTCTTTTATGTCACCATGGGAGAATATTGGCCCACTTGTAGAATACTTTTAACTTGGCCACATTAAATGGTTTGAGAATGGACTACCCTTGTAAGGTCTTGCCACAGCATCTCAGTTGGATTCAAGTCCAGAATTTGACTCGGCCACTCCAAAACCTTAATTTTATTCTTTTGGAGACATTCAGAGGTGAACTTGTGTGTTTTGGGTCATTGTCATGCTGAATAACCCATTTTTGCTCGAGCTTTAGGTCATTGACTGATGGTCGGATGTTCTCCAGGAGGATTTTGAGAGCAGAACACATGGATCCACCAAATGACAAGTCGTCCAGGTCCTGTGGAAGCAGAGCAGCCTCAAACCATCACACTACCAGCACCATGCTTCACTGTTGGTATGCTGTTGAATGCAGCATTAGCTTTACACCAGATGTAACGGGACCAACGTCTTCCTAAAAGTTCAACCTCTGACTCAGTCAACAGGATGTTATCCCAAAAGTCTTGAGGCTCATCCAGATATGATGGTTTGCGCTTTGCAGCTCTCCCATCGATGCCATTTTTGCCCTGTGTTGTATTGTGGAATCATCTGCATGGACATTAACGGAGGCAAGTGTTTTGCATCTGTTCTTGAATCTCTTTAGACCGTGGCATCATGTGCTGCTTTTTGAGAATTTTTAACCTACTTCACACTGCCAGACAGGTTCTATTTTAAGTGCTGAATTTAAACAAGCCTGTCTGTAATATGTAGGTATGGCTGGTGAAACTGAACACAAACGAATTTGGTAGATTGTCAGTTGAGGGGCAATTACTCACAGAGCAAGGTGGGTCTGGACAGCATTGTACCTTCAGTAATTGAAATCATGATTTAAAACGTGTATTTTGTGTTTTCTTGGGTTGTCTTTGTTTTACATTAAAACTGGTTGATCTGAAACTTTAATCCTGCGACCCTAGTGAGGATTAAGCGGTGTATAGATAATGGATGGATGGATGAAACTTTAATAAAAATAGAAGGTATCTGGAGGGGGCAAGTGCTTTTTGGATAGCATGGGTCCTGCTACACTGGGCCTAAAGCTAACACCGCATTCCACAAGACGAACACAATACCAATGTGGTTTGGGGCTGCTTTGCTTCATGACTTGTCATACTTGTTAGTGCCATGAATTCTGCTCTGGGTCAGAAAATCCTCCTGAAGAATACTCGCCCATCAGTTTATGACCTATAACTCAAGCACAGTTGCTTTATGCAGCATGACAATGACCAGAAGCACACAAGCAAGTCCACCTCTGAGTGGCTCAAAAAGAACAAAATTAAGGTTTTGGAGTGGCAGAGTCAAAGTCTGACTTAAATCCAAGATGCTGTGGTGAGACCTTAAAATGGCAGTTTGTGATCAAAAACCATCTAATGTGGCCGAATTAAAACTCCTCTGCAGAGAAGAGTGGGCCAGAATTCATCCATGGAGACGCAAAAGACTGATCGCAAACATTTCACTGCAGTTGTTGCTGCCAAGGGAGGCCCAGCCAGTTACCAAGTCGGTAGACAACACACGGGCACAATACAGATGTTGGTGCAACAATTATACAGACAAAATTCTGCAGCAGAGGTCATGTGATTAAACATTTCAGGCTTCAGGTGCCTCTTGCGGGGCTCTGCCATCTTGTCTGCATGCAGGTAGAAATATAGCCACTCCCCCCTCAACAGTCACCTGTGAACTTTCATCCAGCACTTACCTGTAAACACACAGAAGGACAAGGTGAGCAGCCACACCATAGCAGAAGCAACCATTCGGTACTCCCACCTCCTCCCTCTCAGGTACAGTATGGGTCTAACCACGGCCATGTAGCGCTCAATGCACATGCAGGTGAGCAGCAGGGGGCAGCCAATCAGGTTGAACATTGTAAAGACGGTTTTTGCCTCTTTTATTGGCTGTGCAGTTTCTGAAGTGACAGAAGATGGGTGTATAGACAACTAGGTTAGCATGAACCATATGTAACATCCTAGCTGGCTAGCTTGGACCAAGTTAGCGCTAGTTCTCCATGGTGGCCCACAAAGCTAGCTGGCTTGCTAATTAGTACTTCTATGCTGGCTAATGCAGTAGAGCAAAGAGCAGAGTTGAATAATTAAATGTATTAACAGCTCTGAACTAAAGCTCTCTTCATTCACCTTGTAGTTTTTGTCAGTGCTTATATCTCTTGCTAGCTTGTAAATTTGGAAACGGCGTAATGGTACCTCATAATGATGGTAAAACATTTGGCCACATTCATTTTAGTGTTTTTTTTTTTTTTTTGTTTTGTTTTTAAATAACTGATTTTAACTGTGCACACAGTTATTAGCACATATCATCCAGCAGATGCAAAGCAAAATTTTCAAATGTCACAAATAATTGAAATAAAATGCAAATGAGTTTTGTTTTTAACAACTTTGTGGCAAGTAAACACGACTGTAGTATGGTCACCAGGTGGCGCTGTAGGCCACATTATGCAAAGCTATGATAAACAGTAGGAGAAGCCAAAAACAGCCAGTTGTGTGTGGGGGAAAAAAAAACTCTTAGGAGAAAAAAACCCAAAACAAACATTGGTCATCTATGATAGGAAAAATAGTTGTCTTCAAAAATGTTTAATCACTAAAGTTTACATTTTTAAGTTTCAGCTGGAATTGGTTGTGTTTTATATGCAGAGATGAAGAAAACAGAAGAAATGTAAACAGCTGATCATTCATGTTAACTGTCATAACCTTTTTGGAAATGGTGATATTTTTTGACCAAGTGAAAATGCACCTAAAATGCATGTAATATTGGATTTTTTTTTCTTCAAATTTTGCTGCTTCCATAGTTTTTTTTTTCCAATGCCATACTCCAAAGTGCGCATTAAATTTATTAACAGAAACACAGCAACGGATAGACTTTGATGATGTGATTGCATATATTTTCACCTCTCTGACTGCTCACCACAGGCATTAGACTTTACAGTTAGTCAAAGATGCAAAATTTGTTCGACAAAGGTCACTTGTTTTGTTAAGTCTAGAAATCACAGCAATTCCCCAGAAATGATTTGATTTAGAGCCCTGTGATGGATTGATTAGAGCTTTGTTACCAGTCTCTGACCAGTGTTCTCACCTGAGTGATTGTTGACGTCCATTTCAATCTGCACTGCAGCATTAACCAACCAGAACGGCATTATAGACAGGAAGACAAGATTCATCGCAACAAGATTCAGACCTAGAACCTGAAAGACAAAGGTTTAGACATAGGTTTAGATTGCATGGTAAAAGGTTTAAGTAGTGTCATGTTATATTTTAGTGTCCCCCCGCCCAATGCCAATCAACTGTCCCGTTAGAGGGTGAGCACTGATCTTGGAACCACGGCCCCCAAACCCAACAAACCCTTGGAACAACGCACACTATATGAATATTTTAAAAAACAGTTGAAATACGTAATTATGCCTTTGTGCTGCTGACAGCTGAGGCCAAAGGTGTTTGGTTTCACATTGTTTGTCCGTTCCATGCTCATGAATGCAAATATCTCCAACCCTTGAAGTAATTTCTTCAGATTTGTCTCAAACATTCACTTGGATTCAAAGTCACTGTGACCTCAAACACATTTCTGGCCTTAACTCAGGAATTCATACAGCAATTATGAAAGAAATCCTACACAAATGTCTAACAGGACAAAGTGATGATGTTTCACTCACAAGAGTCAAGTCTGGACAGACAAGGTGTAACCTGCAGCTTGATTGGTTGGCTGAGGTATAATACTGCAAGAAGGTAGTTCTAGTTTGAAGTTTGAGTAAGTATATGGAGCGCTCAGCAGAAACTACCTGTAGCGTAACACTGACGGTGTGATGTACCAACCTTTGAGGCAGACAGTGATTTCCTTTCCTTCAAGAACAACCAAAGCATGGTAGCGTTAGCCACCACCCCGATGATCAGGACGATGGTGTCCGCTACGAACCAGAGGACATACCACACATCACTTTCACACTCTTTGTCGATAGCGTCCAGCTTTTGGGGCTTTGAAAGGCTGTCAGCAGAACGCACGGCCATGCTGGCAATCTTTGATAGTGTCACTCCTTCAGGTCCTGCCAAGTCAAAGATAGCGATTATCAACATTTCACTTCACCTCTTGTCGGAGGAAACTCATTACTCATGACCTCTCAAACTGCAGTAACTACGAATTAGAAAGTAAAATTGACTGTGAAAATGTGCACGTTGGTAAAAGTTGCTCAGGTTTTTTGTCGCTGTTTCTTTCTGCTTTGCAAACGGCTGCAGAGTACAATGAAAGGAATTCTTCGGGGAAGTAGAAGTGGCTTTGTGCACGCACTGAATCATCAACCCTGTGGAGCGTCCCTGCTGAGTTTTGAGGATATTTTCAGGCTTTCACCAGATGTCTGATGTTCCTCGAGCTCAGCGCCTCATTTGGAACGTGAAGGTGAAGTAAGTGCAGCGATTAGACAAAACAGAAGAACCGTTTGTTGCAGTTTAGTTTGTTTTTTTTTTTTACACTAGATCAGTTCATCTCTGAACTTTGAGAATATTATCCTGAAACTTGGACAAAACAACCAAAGCTATAACCTGCCAACTAAAATATATATGTTTATTTGTTGAATTAACCGCTTTAATATGAATGTGAAAGCCGTTGTCAGGCTTTAAGAATCAACAAAAGCTGGACTTCATTGCAAATTTGAAAAGTTTTGTCACATTTTATGCTGCAAGTTGATGAACTTCAAACATTCCAAACAAATCTGAACTAGTTTTTGAATGTCAGGTAAATTCCAAAGTGGCATTTTAACCCATTAACATTTTTAATGGCAATTTTCTCTTTAACAGCTGCTCAATTTGCCATTTCCTCACTTTAATTATCCTCTCCTCAGTTTGTAATAAGCGAAACGCTAAACCTGAATGCAAAACTTGTTCTTACCTCCTCGCAAGTCGTCTTTTTTTCTCCAGTCTCCGTTTTTCTATCAGCCTACACTTACTTCCAGTGCCCCTCCAGCCTCCACAACATGCAAACATGCAAACATGCAAGCATACAACTGTGTATGAGGCAGACTCAAAACAAATGAGCAGGTGTTTAGTGTTGATTTTTCACCCTTAAATGCAAAACGGTTCATTGTGTGTATGAATATCATCACAGAACAGCTGATTTCCATCGCTCACGGTCTGCCTACTGCCTCATTTTACTGCCAGTTTTCCATTTCCAAAGCACCTTGTGGTTAAAAAGCCCAAAACATACACAGCTCACTCTTCTGCCATCATTATAAAGCTCTAACACATTTTGTCAAATTTTATCACACATTTGTCTTCAATTGCTATTTTTCTTTTCAACTTGTCATTAGTTACAAGCCATGATAGTGTGCTTGGTATTATTTCCACCTTGTGAGCCTGTGAGGGAGTTCTTCGCAGCAAAATGTGGGCCTGGGCACATCTACTGTAGCAGGAAGTACCTCTATGGTGGTCTGGAGTATTCTGGCTAGTGTTTATAAGTCTGATTCACTGTCTGTGAACAAACTCTATCGTGCCACAACCATGCAAGATGCAATCATGAAACTTTCCAGGTGTAGTTTGAAGACGGGTGTGGCCTGACCCATGAGTACCAAGTATTCAATAAAGTAGTAATGAATACTTATGGATCCTAACCATGCAGCTGAAAAGTGAAGCCAATGCAGATGTGCCAAAAAACTGCAGTTCCTCAAATGTCCACTTGAGGCAGACTCCTACAGAGAATCAGTGCCCACAGACCTCCATGTTCAAATGTGCAACTTTACAGCAGAAATAAACATGTTTACCACGACAAATGAAAAAAAAAAAAGTTTTGGGTAATGAACTGTAACATAGCTCATAGTTAGTTTTTACTGAAGCTTAAAGTTTTAGGGGTGCAGCTGCTTGGACTGACAGGTGGATGCTATCCCAGGACCGTCCATAGCTGACAGATGTTTTCACAGCTCATCTAAGCTCCACTCACAGGCCACATCTTTGGTCATGTTTGAATTAACCAGAAGTTTTAAAGATGGTGAAGACTGGCGTCACCACACAAAGCTTCAAAAAGTATGCATTTCAGGAAACTTTCCTGAAGTGCAGGTGATGACAAACAGGGTTTGTCTGTCTTTATATACAGTCTGTGGTCCGAACATCGATGAGTACTGCAGATGGTGTGGTCAAACCACAAGAGGTTCTCTAGTTTGAAAATCAGTAGAAAAAGAAAATGTATAGTAGGTGGGAAATTTAGGCAACAAAATGATTAATAAGGCCTAAGTAGGAAACCTTCCTTTTATGTATTTTGTATTGTTTGTTAACTCTTATCTTTTTAAATTTAGAGACTGGTTGCCTTATTGCACGACTTCAGCCACTTCCACACAGATTGTTGAAGGTGGGATTGTTGTGCCTTTTTTCCACCCTGCGACATAAAGGGGGGGAACGTTGTTTCGCCTCCATTTCAAAGAGCTGAATCAATGTCTGTGTTAAAGGAAGAGCCAGCATGAGGCGAACACCATACCAGACACCGTAGCTGTTGTGTTAATGTCCCCGCTCTGATCCCAGAACGTGGCGTACTATCTGAAAGCACTCACAGTAGCGGCCTTATGCTGGCATTGTTTAGTTCAGTGTCAACAAGCAAGTCCGGCGTAACAAGGGGTCTTGTTAGTGAAACTGGAGTGCCATCTCTTTGTGTAAAAACATAGTCTTTCAAGTGCATTGCATAAAGTGAACTTTGCAGTAGTTTTGAGTGCATATTTATCACATTTGTGTTTCTGAGTGTTTCATTTCAGTAATAAAAAATGCACCATCAACACACTGCATCGACATTTCTTTTTTCCCCCCAGATCGTCCAAACATCTTTTATTTGGTTAACATTTGCTGCTACAACACATCAACTCGCCAACCTACACATGTAGTACCAGCATCTACAGCTGTGTTCTGTCACTGAAGTCCAGTGTGGGCAGACGGACCACTCCATCTTCCTCGTGTGTCAGCGGCACTCTGCAGGCAAATGAGGCCACATCCTCATTTTCAACTGTCATGACACGGTGATGAATGAGGTCCATCGTTCTCTGTATTTTCCACCCCTCATTTTGCTCCATCCTTTCCTCTTCTTTCAGAAATAGACGCTTGAAAACACGACCTGAACCCGTTGAACTGTTGTACGAAACAAAAAAATCTCTTTATTCAGCGTCTATGGCAATCTTATTGTTATACAACAAATAGTTTACAGTAAAACAAATACCTAAGACTGTTGAGTCCAAGTTAAACAAAAATAAAAAATAAAATTAAAGTGCAGTTTTATTAGTGTTTCTACTCAAGTTCTTCTATGAAAAAACAAGAAGCCTGACAGTAAAGGGGCCTTGCACAGAGTTTATGATTTAAATGCATGTACATAACTCAAAGGAACAACAAAAGGGTAAAGGTTAAGACGTTTTTCCATCTCGCTGCTTAAACCTTACATGTCAGTTCAGTGCAGTTTCCAGTGCATCAGGGACGGAGCAGCAGCAGCAGTCTCACAGTGTGTCTGACTCCCTTATGTTTGCTATAACATAGGGAGCATTAGTTGCATCACAATCTTAAGACTTAACTTTTGTTTTACTAACAACCTCTGTAGAGCTCAAAAGGGCTCGGCCTTGTTAATTTACTATGCGATAATTATTTATAATTATTACAGGTGTACACGCTCCCAAACCCTTCCCTGCCCCCTGAATGCCAGAATATTTCACCATTCAAACGGCCGACCACGAAACAAGCTTTTGTTCTAAATAATTACGCAACACAAAGAGGTGCGACAGGGAAAAACAAGCAAAGACAGACAGAACAAAAATGTCATGTTTAGTTTCGGCGTGAGAGAAAATGATTACTGCGTTATTAAATCCATACAAACGTCGACAAATTGCCTCCATTCAGCGGCTGCAGCAACAGCGAGCATTTTAATCACAGTGTGCTTGCTACCCATATATCCCTATAGTCAGTCTGTTTCCCCCCCCCACACAGTGTGAGAAAATACCAGAATGTATTCACAAGAGCTGCTTTCATTACATCACACATGGCTCTGGTCAAAAAGGAGTGAGATTCAAGGAGTTTAGTCAAAAAATATATAGATATCTGTCAGTTTATTTAGGTGTAGATCAGATTAGCTGGACCTCGGGATCAATTAGCTATTAAAAAAATGTTACTGAGAGCTGCCTAAACGAGTCTGTCCTTGCAGGTTCATGAAGTGAATTAGTGCACTCTAAATTACAACTCTCGGTGTCCCTTTGTTGATCGGCTACATGAAGTTTTTCTTGTAAGATCTAGCAGTTAAAGAGAGCGGGATGTTCACACAAGACCTTCTCTTGCAGGAGGTGCAGCAGCAGTAGTTCAGTAAGAATCGAGGGGGGCAAAAAAGTCACTTTCAGCTGAATCCAAACTGCAGGAGAAGTCCATCGAGCATGCAGTAAAAGGGGGAACATCTACACTGGCTGCATGTCCGTTTCTGCACATTTATTTATGTCCGCTTTTGACATTTGCAGACTTCTGTGGGAGAAAACGAGGATTAAAAAAGAGCAAAAAAGACATCACGTGTCTCCAAAACGTGCCGGTGACGTTTTCTGTTGGTGCGTTCCTTCAGCGGGAACAGCACAGTAGTCTGGAAATGTGGACAGCTGAAGACGTAGCTACTGCCATGGCCTCTGTGGTGTGGGGTTGGGGTTGGGGTAGATAGGCGCTGGCGTTGGGCGGGGGTAGGCGGGCACGGCTGTGTTGGGGTTGGGTGGGTACGTCGGTGTGGGGTACTGCGCCATCATGTGCGGCTGGCTGTGGGTGACGGTGGTGTGGGCGGGCGAGGTGCCGGCCGAGGAGGAGGACGGGGGAAGGTGGAGGTAGAGAGGGGCGGATGGAGCTGAAGGGGCGGAGGGTGCGGTCGGGGTGGGGACCCTCTGGAGGACGACGTGCGGGTAGAGCTGGGAGTCGGAGCGGTAGAGTCCGGGCAGGGAGGCCTTCAGCAAACTCTCCTGACTCCTGAAAGAAAGAGAGAGACATCATGTTTGGTTGATGCAAACAAAGCAAATGATGTTTCATATCATATTAGCCAACTCACTAAAAGTTGATATTACTGTCAACAACCTCAGGTTAGGTTTAGGGCGCATTGAGGAAGTTTCCGGGTTGATTTGAGTTTTGTCAGAAGCATAGACTGTATGTACAAGAGAGACGTAGCCACTTGTTGGTGTACGGACCAACATTTTGAAGCCTTAAGTTCAACATTTTCTTCCGCTTATCCGGGGTCGGGTCATCTCACCCCGGATGAGTGGAAGAAAATGGATAGATGGATGGATGGATGGATGATGGATGATGGATGATGGATGGATGATGGATGGATGGATGGATGGATGGATGGATGATGGATAGATGGATGGATGGATGGATGATGGATAGATGGATGGATGGATGGATGGTGGATGGATGGATGGATGGATGGATGGATGGATGATGGATGGATGGATGGATGGATGGATGGATGGATGGATGAAGGGAAGCTCGACATCTGGCCATCACCATTTTGCTCTTTTGAAACTGGACGTAATGATCAAGAGGTGGATCTGACTGAGAAGTTGTGACACCATTGCAACCTGTCAATCACAAGGTAGCCACGGCCTCAATCATATCCTGCTTTATCATCTGTCTGTAGAAACCTTTGCTGTATTTGAAATAGGTGGTGGTCAGGCAGAGATCCAGCAGGGTGCATATCTGGTTGGGGTTGACACTGGTTCTGTCATGTAGAGAGCTGTATTGCACGAGTTTGGCCAAAGTCAGGAGGATACATCATCTGGTTATCATGAATGTCTGTATAAAATTCATGGCCACTCATTTGATGGCTTTTATAGCATTTCAGTCTGGATCAAAGTTGTGGATTGACCAACCAGTCCAAGAGACTCATTCTGACTCTTCAACATTTTCTCCCTTGTTTTTAGACCACACGTGGAGTTGCTTTATTGTATTTGACATCTGCAACCCTGAGTAAGTTAAGTTAGGTGAAAGCCATGGAGAGAGACTGATTAATTATGAATAACCTTACAATTGGGTTACATAAACACTCCTGTTTAGTTGAGGCTATGGGACAGCGAGGAAGACCAGATGTCACTCTGAGCTCTCGCTTCCAAAGTCATGTCCGGTGCTGTTTTAGTTTTAGAGTGATCAGAGTGATTCAGGGTGAGGCTAGTTCACTTTACAGAGACACTTCAGTCTTCAGTGTCTTGTTTTGCTACCTGGCTTATCACTGCCTGGAGCTCCCACCCCTTCTTACTTCCTGTTTTCCTCTATGCTGAGAGCTGGAGAGCCATTGAGCTTTGTGCATTTTACATGACTTCTTTTTTCTGCACACTTCATTATAGATGGATGTGTTTCCCTATACATGAGAGTGTTGCCAGTTTACCTCTGATATCCTCTGTTCTCATATCCACTGAGGCCTCCAGTCAGGTAGAGGGGGCTGTCAGGAGCCAGGCGGGGGTTCATCCTCTGGGACAGGTGGAAGATCTTGGGTGGGGGGAAGGCTTCCCACTCGCCCTCCTCTCTTTCCAGCCAGCACTCGCTGCGACGGGCCGATCGCTTCTCTCTGCGCCTGAAGAGGACAGAACTTTATCAGCTCACCAGAGTTTGAGAACAACCAAAGTCCCCAGCGCTGACGTCTCCACTGCTACCTGCTTCGTCCCTCTTTCTTGGCTCGGTCCCGACTGGATCGCTCCTGCAGACAGCAGATGAGGAAGGACAGGGACATGGCGAGGATGACGATGCCACTCACAACTGAAGCCAGTACAGCCACTCTTAGTCCACGGTCCTCTGGCCTGGGGATCGCTGTTAGAAGGACAAAAATGACACAATCTCAACCTCAGGTGACATTTTTATCTCTAAATGAGTTTGTCATTGAATCCCTAAGATCCAGAAAATCTTAAATTTCTATTGCTTCTTCTCGAGCTGGCATTTTGCACAGATGTTTAGCTGCTTTTTGAATTCAGTTCAGGTTCGGTTCTCTCTCGTCTCTACTGTCAGCAGGATGATGATTACACATGACATGTTTGCATGTTGAGAGGAAAAGTTAGATCTGATTCCTCAGCATAAAAACATGCTGTGTAATTTGACCAGCTCTCTTACGTGCAAGCTGCAACCAGATTTCACGCATAACCAGGCATGAGTAGAGAGAAGTAGAGTCAGCTGTTACAATGGAGTAGTTGTTCTTACAGAATGTGGGAGAACATAGCACTGTTAAGGCTCTGGTGTTTTTAAGATGACGGTTCATTTTGGTCATGGCATGAATCTGTATACAACCAAGTCAGAGTCCAGATGGTTTGATATCCCAACTCCAGTCTACATACCTTCACAGACGGGCAGGTAGTTGCTCCACTGTGCTTTGCCGTTCCTGACATTGCAGTAGATTTTGTCGCTGCCCACCAGCTGGTATCCTTCCCTGCACCAGAAGGCCAACACGCTGCCAATCGACACCCCTGTGCCGGTCTCCACATAGAAGGAACCCCGGCGTGGCGGCAGGACAGGAGTGCAGGACAGACCTGAGGAGAGGAAAGACAGAAGGGTTTAGATCAGCAGGACACCTGACGAGTGGAGAACTGAGAAGATATAACTCAGCAGAAGTCATTGTCTGGATTCTACTAATTACTGCCTATAAAGGTTTAAAAGATGTAGTTTCTGTATTTACTTGCTTTTTTTGTGCCAGAAATCAAATGGAAAAATTGATGCACTCTCATAGATGTATTGGTAAATATGAAACTGGATACAGCAACTGTTAGCTTAGCTGAGCACAAAGACTGGAAACAGAGGGAAACTACTAGCCTAGCTCCAGTGATCCAGTGAGGTATAAAATATTCCGATTTTTCATTTAAGTAAAAGTGTCAATAAAGGAGAACAAAACTAAAACTACTTCACTGCAAGTACAAATCCTGCATGAAAATTCCTAGTTAAGTAAACGAATATACGCATCAGTGGCAAAATGTTGTTAAAGTATTAAAGTAAAAGTCCGGCTTTGGTCCCTCTGACTGATTTATTATTATATGTGACTGTACTAGATTATTAGTGAAGCACCAGTGTGTCGTCTGCATGTTACCGTTGTAGCTGCTGCAGGTTTAAACTACTTTATACACAGTTTTATATACATGGACAGCAGATACACCTGAGGGCTCCAAACATGATTAATGGATTAATGGGAGAGGAAAAACAAACAAACAAACAAAAAAAAAAGTTCTGATACACAAAACTTAGATTTTTAGATATAGATTCTTCTAAACATTTCCTGAAGGGAAGCCATGTGAGGAGTTAAAGGGGAAAAAACCCATTTGATGGAGCTGCTAACAACTCATGCACATCTGAAATCTAAGCCTGACAATACTTTGGTTTTTGGAAAAAGCCACAAAGGTTGGAAACTACTGGTTTAATCCTAATACGCTGTATTTTAAAGCTTGTCATAGTATCTATTATGTAAAATCCTAATCTTCAAATTGGCATTAGCTGTCCGATAAATGTGGTTGAGTAGAAAGCACAAGTACAAGTGCAACTATAAAGCAGTGTAAAAGGGAAATATTCAAGTAAGTTTTGGGATCCACTGCTCAGGGTGTACGTGCCCAAGTAATATCTTGGTATGTGTCTTAACCACTCTGCCATGAGGTTGCACCAGAGCTAAGCTTTTATCTTTGGACAGAGTCAGGGTAGCTGCCTCCAGCTGCCTCCAGCGCTACTGAACTAAGATAACCAGTTGTAGGTTTGTATTTAGCAACAGACATGAGAGTCGTATTGATCTGAACCCAGCAAGAAAGCAAGGAGGCATATTTTCCCCCCAAATATTCCTTTAAAACACTGACATGTCTCAAGAGATGCTTCTACATTTTCCAGGTTATCTTCTAAGAAGCCACAAAAAATGTATGTTGGCTTGTAATCAGGGATTTTTTTAATGGACCTGACACGAGAAGAATTTTTAACAAGAAATAGCAAGATCGGCGTCTTTAATCAAAGCGCTGGCCGTTCTATTTTAGTCAGTTTTCTGCAGCTGGGAATAGGTCTTTGGCCTTTCTACAGTGGACGTCTCTGCTGGTTGTTGCTGTTGGTACTTATGGAAACAGTCTTTGGATCTAAAACCACAGTCAAGAACACCAGTCACTGCTACGAGATTTCAGTGGAGCTGTTAGATGGTTGTGATGTGATGTCTTATTTTCTCTAATAGCTGAGTTGAAGACTTAAACCTTTCATTCTTAAGTCCTCCCACCTTGTTTGTCTCCGTCTCCCTCTGCCTATCTGCCCTCCTTTGTTCTCCACTTTCACGTCAGACTTAGACTCAACTTGGTCCACAGCGTCTGTTTTCTGTGCTGCGAGACTGAGATTAGCATTTACACTGGAAGATAGAGGGATGGAGAGAGCGAGAGGCAGAAAGCACTATTTTTATCTTCCTTATGCTACAATACACAAATACCTCTGAGAGGTCTCGTGATACAGCAGCTATTGTTAGATTATGCTGCAGGGATTTTTGATCCTCTCAGGAAATCTCATGTAAACAGACAGCATCACTGGCTTCAAAAAAAATGCCCCACATTTTTTGTAAATGATGTTACTCGAATGGAAACGAAATCAGATTTTTTTCTGCACCATTTCACAAAGTGACCACATTATACCTGCAGGGGGGTTGACAGCATTGTTGATCAGTGCTGATGATTCAGCAACTACCCAGTGCGCTGCTGGGATTTGTGGGTTTTAAAATTTCACTGACTTTGCTATTGCTGCCAGAATGTTACACTTTAATTAACTTTAAACCACTTGCATTATTCAATAAAACAAAAACACAGCTGTGAAAAATACCAGATTATAAGATTGTTATCCAAAACTGCATCCTGCGAGCAGGGAAGGGTCGTGTTTATACTGCTCGTAATGACGGGAGATAGCTTCCTTCTTTTAGGCTTCAACTGTTGTCATAGTAATCAACATCCAAAATTGCATTAGAATGGTTTATTATTATTTTGGCATTATCACAAAAATCCCTCCCCAGAAGCCCATGACTTTAGAAATAATAATGCAACATTATTTGTTATTTATTAAAAGCAATTCTTATTTTCAGACGGAGACATTTAATCTTAGTACGTCACTTGGAAAAGTTACAGCTACGTCGGCAAGGTGTTAAAAAAGTTTGATGTCTAGACAGAGGCTGTGGTCTGGAATAACTTTAAAATAATCAAAGCTGATCCCTGAAAGTTCAATGTCGGAGATCACAAATCTACAAAAACTTTAGCAAATTGTCTGAAAACTGTAGGTGGCAGCTAAGCCATCATGTAGCTCCAACCTGCATCCCAACAAAGTAGAACTTTAACCTTTCAGTCTTTGCTAATTGTCTCGTAGGTGCATCTATCCTCTTCCCACCCACCCTGTTGAACTTCCAAATATTCATGGATAATTCTCACAGAAGCTTCAACCCAAAACTGACTTCAGGACAGGAGGAGGCGTTGTGTGTTGCTGGGTTAGCTGCATTTTCACTTGACTCACAATGCACTAGACTTGTTGTGAGAATGAATGGTTTGCCACTTTAAAGCAAAATTCGTACGACTATTTATCCATCCAATAGCATCGGTGCAACATTAGGTATTTTGAGTTGTGTTTCATACAACATACCCTCTCCTTTCAGTGCTGATTTGGTCTCTTAAGAGAAGTATCTGCCTGTTCAGCAGCTAAATGCTACACTAGACCCATTAGCTCTGCAACTGGAGATGAGGTTGAGATTGGGGAACCAAAACAGTTGAGATGGAAGCCATGAAATCAAAACAGTAAGCTGCACCAGTGCTACAGTGGACTGTACGTAAAGCTGGACAAACTCTCAGTGGTGTCACCCAAAGGTTTTCTGTAGGACAGTTTTAAAGCTCACTGCAGTGGCTCTGGCTGCTCCAATCTAGGCAGTTCCTGACTGCTCATATCTCCTAATGAACACAAAAATCAGTTGGTCAGCGGGCTGTCCCCATCTGTCACTCGGAGCAGCCTTAATTATGCATCGTTTTGATTGTTAATACAACTTAAACAGGGGAGTTGTATAAACATTCTCTCCATGCAAAGTTGTCATAAACAGTGAAGTTAGCTGCAGAGACCAAAGCTGTGTTTTCAACCAACCTGTGACCTGGTTTACCTCTTTCATAAAGTTGACCATTTTAACATGAAGGTCAATGAGGACTGACTCTCTTTTAAAGTGAGCCTCATGTGGCCATTTGAGGTATTGCAGTTTTTTGCACTTCTGTGTTGACTTCATCTTTCAGCCCAGAGGTTGCAGAGGTTTCTCACAATAAAAGATACTTTTGGAGAACATAAGAATAACATAAAATAACAAATTGAGGAGCTTTAAAATGGTTTTAAGAAATGGACAGAGGCGGGAAATTGCAGCAGTTGTCGGTCTGCTAACACGCTGTTTTAATGAGTAATGGCCAGAGGGGCGCGTGATGCTGCTGTTTTGCTTTGCTGTGTCAGTATTAGAGTAATCTGTGTGTGTGTGTGTGTGTGTGTTTGCGTGTGCACGAGACATGTCATGCTCGTATAAGACCCTGTGAACATGCAAGCTGCTCTCTGCTGATTAGGAGCGACAGATGGGAGGATTTCTGCTGCAGCAGAGACAGTGAGGAAGAGGATCCCGTGATCCTGTGTGAAGCTGACAGCATCCCCTCCCTTTCTCACACACACACACACACACACACACACACACACACACACACACACACATCAGGGCACACACACTAGACACGTGCATAATGGTACAGTGCAGGGAAACAAGGACAAGCTGACTCTGTTTTTTTAAAAGGGGAAACTAAAAGCCACTCTGTTTCTCTTAAGAGACCTTTCACTGATGCTGCCATTCTGTGTGTATGTGTGTGCATATCTGGTGACCACCACATTTGCCAAAAGCTGAAAATAATGTCGAAGCATTTAGAAATAAAATCATTCCAGTGGCTGATAGCTGTATGATTGATTCAAAACTATTACTTAACTGAGATCTTTCCAGCCATATTTCAGTGGTATTTGTATTCCCCATTTGCCCAATTTTGGATATTTAAGCTCAAGTAACCAGCAAAGACCCAAATTAAAGCTGAAAAAGACATTAAATAGAAACTGTATAATGTGATATTCCATGTTTTTTCTACAGTCTGTGGCAGTTTCATCAGTGCAGTGGAGTCACAGACCTGCAGGCTCTTTATACGTCTATTTTTTAATATTATTTTTCAAGTTTGCAGCAAAGTTCAATAGCTGCTCCATTGTTGATGCTGGCGGAGCCCACTGATAATGACACAGATGAACTCTATCTGTTTGGGTGATTCATTATTCAGGGCTGCTTGACAGTCATCAAATCCAGCGCATCCACAGATAATAAAAGACTTTATGTTAAACAAGAAAGTTATACACCTGAAATGTGATTTGTAACTTATCTGAGGAATTTGATCTTTTTTTTTTTTTCCGGTGCTGCCAGCCTCATTTCTTTCCCTCCTTTTCCACAAAACTGTTGCTGTTTCAAAATGATATAATCCTCTTATCTGTGTTGGAGAGAATCAAATCCCTCGGTGAAAGAACACTATCGAGTAAAATTAGCATTTGAATGAAAGCGATATGATACTATTTAATTAAAACGAGGTGACTGTAATTATCATCAGAGATCCGTCTGGTGAGTTTATCAGACCTTATTTCAGCACCAGCGGCTCTTACGTAATGATCGACTGGAAAGACGCGGCTCCAAACGGCACACTGCTGTCCTCGTGGGGGTATTGATTATTAGATGGTGCAGTAAATTACCGTTCTGTGTTTTTAGAACCGGGACTTCACATGGATTTATATTTAGCTTGTTATATGTACAACACAACAGGGAATGTTTTAGATTTAATTAGTCAGTCAGTCGCTACAGGCTACATTTTGAAGGCCACAAACCGCATTTTGTATGAGCAGTGTACTTTCACAGCTACATTGTTGCTCTCACAATACACTAATGGTGTTTTTAATTTCCAGGCTACGAGTCTGTTAAATTTAAAGCAGCACTCATTGATTTGCGTGGGTGCCTGGGGAGACTGGAACAATCAATAAACACTGTCATATTGCCATTTGATTTTAGTTATGGCAAAAAAACAAAAACAAGCCGGCAGTCGACTGCAAGCATGTTCGATTAGAGCAACAAAAGCATTTATTCTGGCCACCCAAAGTTCACTTTACTTTTAGCTCTGTTTTAGTTCTCACTAACTTTTGATTAAAATGTCAAGCTGTAAGCAGCTAAATGCTCCACTGTGTTCACCATCTGTCATCTGCAGATGTTAATATTAAAGGTGTTTTTATGGCTTTCCACTGCAGTTTATCTTGTGGTTACAAAGTGATGACAGCAGTGAGAGTGAACAGTAAAGTTGTGTATTAGAACCCCAGAACAACGAGCTAAAAGATGCTAAGATGCACAATGGAGCTGAAGGAACCTACTAAGTGATACTTCAACCCTTTTTCATTTACTCACCAGACGTCATGCTATTTTGTCAAACCCGCTGGTGTCTCACAAATACGCACAAAGTGTCCTCCGGTGTTTGTCTTTGGTTTCAGAGATGCATGTTTCTGATATACAGTTACTGGCATCACCAACCTCCCTAGTGCAGTCGTGACTCGATAACTCGACGCTAAATGTAAAACCTTCTTTTATGTCGGATAGCAAGGCTGTCGGATTGTCAAGATGGAGGTGGAGATACAAGGAGGGCTTGATGCTGGAAGGCTCATTTGTTGTTAATATTTATTGTTCATAGTTGTTATAATAACTAGTGTATTGTTAGAACACTACGCATCGCTGGATTTCACGCCTAACTGACCGGTGTGATTGTGCACGTTCCGACCAATTCCATCCCGTCAGAGCACACCCCAGGCTGGAAGTGGCCGCAACACACAGGCAGTACTTTGCTGCTGATACCAGTTTAGGTAGCGGCCACAGTTCTGTTTCCACCATTGGTGGTGGTTGCAGCGGTGGCAGGGGAGTGGCGGATACGCTCCATCGTTATCATCTGTGTTTACTTCCATAAACACTGAGCATGCTCACTGCGTGTGACGTCGTCGTGTCCTCTTCTGTGCATGCGGGACACTTTTGTATGAAGTTCACACAGCAGATCACATACAAGTCGCTTTTAATTGGAAATGTGAACGAACTCACAAAAATTTTGATTTCACCAAAAAATCCGAATTGAGCATTAAGTCCTGCAGTGTGAACGTAGCCAATCAGTGGGATTGTTCAGTCAGATAATACGCCCTTATCATTATTTGTGACATAAAATGTCATGTCGGAGTCAGAATCCAAGGCTGTCGGTATGTGAAGGCTGTTTTTAACGGGTTCAGTTCGTTTTTCCTGAAAACATGTCAGATAACAAGGTTTAGGATTGTTAAGGGTCAGCTTATCAAGTCACAACTGTACTTATTTGTTTGTGCATCGTCAGCCTGTTTCACTTTACTATCCTTTATCCTCACCACAAACCAGATAGCTGCCCTCCCTGACCCTGGTTCTGCTCGAGGTTTCTTTATGTTGAAGGCATTTTTTTCTTCTCAACATCTTCAAAGTGCTTGCTTAAAGGGAATGTTTGGGTTTGTGGGGTTTCTTTTGTCATTCTGGTTTTGGCCTTATGGGAAGTGCCTTAAGGTGACTTGTGTTGTGAATTTGCGCTATGTACAAAAAACATAATTAAATCAATATTCAGCACCAGTAAACGTATAGCTTTTCCAGTTCATAAGGTTGATGGTGTGTTGGTGGTGGAAGTGACAGGAATTTATCCCAAGACTCTGAGGTCTGTGTCTTGAGTTTGATCATTTTCTTAGTTCTGTCCTATTTTGTGACTGAAATCTTTGTTTTCACAGTAAAAGTATCGGAAAAGATCACGGTTTCAGTTAGAATACATTCTCTTTAAACATTGCCTACATACTAAACGACAGTCTTCTTACCTACAAAGGAGCAGCTGTGGTTCAAAGTACATTTGGTTATGGACTCATCGTGTCTATTTCTGACTTACATGGATATTCATTGGTTTTATATAACTGCCAGGTGCACTGAGACACAATGCTTAACAGAACCCAGTGCATTCCAGTGTGACACCAAGGGGTCATGAAAAAGCAGCATATGTGTCCACGCCATCTATTTATACATATGGTTTTGCATTTATATTACAGTATGCCAGCTTGCACACAGTCCCTTGTTAACACACCAGTAACACACATTAGTTAATGTCTGTTCTTCACATGAATGTATTCTGCAAACTTACATCCAGCCATGGAACCTAAATCTGAACCACCTCGGCTTCCTCACACACGGACACACGGATGCACACAGTCGCCTGACAACTAAAAAGCCTTTACTTCTACAAAGGCAATAAAATATTGAACATATTAGGAAACGGTGCATGTTTTAAGACCCCGAGCATTTTTTTTTCATTTTTTGGGAGATGCTTAAGTAACACCCATGTCCCTGCGGGTTAACATGCTGTAGCAAACAGAGAAAATGAACAATGACACCAGTGTAGAGGGAGCAAACAGAAACACCCCCAGCAGCAACAAATAAGAGAATTAATGCCGAAAAGATTGAAAATGTGTGTTGGCTTTGGTGTACTGCTGATTTTGTTGACTGGAAGCAAAGTTGTGTGGGTGCACAACGAGAGCAGGTGCCTGACATCAGCTCCAGAGAGTCAGTGTGTCTGTGATCTGTGCTGGTGTCCAGGTATTGTGTCTTCTACACGGGCTACGTTAGCTCTGCATGCTTGTGTGTGTGTGTGTTGACTCTGCGCTCTGTTTGCTCAGTCCTGTTGGTTCAGACCCATTCAGAAAAAAAAATTCCTCTGTCATCGTGGAAAATGCGGGTTGCCAATCAGAGAGATTGGCTGCCAACAGGGTGCTAATACAACTCTAGGCCCCCCGAACCTGGCAACCCGGCTCCGCCAACCAAACATCCACTCTGCTGTATTCTCCTTTATCACACTCCCCACTCGTCTCTGTCAGGGAAGCACTCGGAATAGTTTGTGATTAAATAAAGATTAGGCTCTCTGCATTAAAGATTCAAACACACATGCACAGAATGCGTGAACACATCGAACACACACTGAATGCACTCGGAGGATGCAGTTCTCCACACACATGTTGTTGGTAGAATGCTTGCAGAGACCATTACTCACTCTGGTTGCTTTTTAGCTGCATGAAACCCCAAATTTAAGAACTACAAACTGATTACAGCGACATCGCGCTGAGCACAAAGAAGCAAACAAACAAAAAGGAATACGTAAAAAGTATTTTTCCAAGAGTTAGAAGTTAGATTAGAAAAAAGAATGATCAGATTCTCAATGTAAGACATCAAACTGAAGGAAAAACTCTCTCTTCTCAATGCTAGGCCAGTTTTCCCTGGATAAACAACGCTTAAAAATAAACTTCATCTGAGTCAGACTTTACCAGACGCTAAAAGTCTGAACTGAAGCTAATGAAAGATGGCATTCCTGGCTGACGGCTGACTCGCTTCATCTCGTTCATCCTGGCATTCCTGTCTTCTTCTTCTTCTTCTTCTGCTTCTTCTTCTGGAGCACTTTTTTTTTTTTTAAAGTCCCTTTGCTCCAGCTGCTCTCTTATGTGATCTGACCTCAAACACACATCATGTCTCTCTGTGCTCTCCATCACTGTATCTATTTCTGTGGCACCTCACGGATGTACTATAACACAAGTGATTACCTAATCCCCCCGGCTCTCGCTGTGCTCACGTAGTTCATGTTCCTGTGCGAGCTCACAAAGTCGTGTGTTTTCTCCTCCGCCATACATTAGTGCTACCGTCTGGTGCATGCTGGATGTTTACCTTGTTGTGTTTTTTAGAAACATTACTGGGGTTAAAATGAAGAGATGATGGTTTATTAGAACGTTTATAAGGGATTCCTTTTTTGGATTAGGCCCCTTTTCTTGAAGCAAGTGTCAGGTAGCTGAAAGAAAAGGAGCACTTTCATGTCAACCTCACAAAGCTGAAAGGTGCCGGCTTTCTCAATTAACAAGCAGCTTTTGCTGGATCTGACCGAGGATAATCTGTCCAGTTAAACTGAGCAGGGGGATATAGGGCTGGATTCTGAATGACAGACTTCACCGATTGAACCTTGGTGGCACGTCAGCACGGCGTAGTGGCTTTCAGTTAGGCTTGGACAGCAAGTCCTGGACTTTAATACATGCTATGAAAACAAACAAATAAAAAATGGAATGACGGCATATTTAAGCAGGAAGCTCTTACAAAAGTTGCATGATAAGGGTCCAAGAGATCTTAATCCCACTTTCTCTCCACCATGGTGCCTGTAGCTCTGTTCTGAATGGAACAAGTCAGCTTTCTTGCATTCTGACGATATGGCAGAATAGAAATACTACTTAAATAAAAGTGCAAGAGTGTGTGATTTCTGTGTTTGTATTTCCATCCATTATCTATACACCTTAATCCTCACTGGGGTCATGGGGGGCTGGAGTCTATCCCAGCTGACTCAGGGTGAAGGCAGGTTCACCTGGACAGGTAACCAGTCTATCACAGGGCTACACTTAGAGACAGACAACCAAGCACACTCACTTTCACACCTACGGACAATTTAGAATCAACAGTTAACCTCACCGGGATCTTTCTGTGTGGAGTCTCCATGTGGGTTCTCTCCGGGTTCTCCGGCTTCCTCCCACACAGTCCAAAAACATGTTGAGGTTAATTGGTGATTCTAAATTGTCCGTAGGTGTGAATGTGAGTGTGCTTGGTTGTCTGTCTCTAAGTGTATCCCTGTGATAGACTGGTGACCTGTCCAGGGTGTCTCCTGCCTTCGCCCTAAGTCGGCTGGGATAGACTCCAGCCCCCCCGCGACCCTAATGAGGATTAAGCGGTGTATATAGAAAATGGATGGATGGAGTTAACCTCAACATGTTTTTGGACTGTATGGGAGGAAGCTGGAGAACCCGGAGAGAACCCACACTGCAAACTCCACGCAGAAAGATCCCGGGTGTCCTCACTGGGATGCGAACAGGCGACCTTCTTGCTGTGAGGCGACGGTGCTAACCGGCGCGTGACCTTGCAGCTATGTTTGTATTTAAAAAACATAATGTCATGTGAGATCAATTGAATTAGCATGACTTTCTAAATGAAATTTCTTCTGAGGTAAAGTTTAATGTCAGGAAACCTTTCTTGTGATTTTTCTAAAGCACTACTTTGACTTTAACACACGAGATATTGACCAGAAATACAGCATTAATATAGCAGCAAACAGCTTCCTGCTATGTGAAGCAATCGTGGAGTAATGCCCTCAGCAAACAATGAAGTCTGTGTTTGTTGTAATCTTAGCCTCTCTCTTCTATGTTCTGGCAGTTGGTCTGGCCATGGGAGCATGCTGGTGCACGTGAGTCCCTCTTGTTGAAACTGTTGGAAGCTGAGAGTGACCTCCCACTCTGCACCTCAAATACAGCTCAGCAACAATGTTTTAAGTAAGTATTTTATTTGTTATTTACCTAAATATACACACTCATTTTCTTTGACTTAAGTGTCTCGCCTGCTGTTTTATCTACTCTTTTTTTTTCTCTTTGCTTTGCTGTGTCTGTTCCAATCCACTCTGTGTGTGTCTGTTTCCACACATGGGTCCATCCTGCTCCATGTGTGGAATGCAGATAATATTATGGCTATTCAGTGTATTTTAAAATGCCAGTATTGGTCGTTCTGTTTGTTTTGTGTACACAAACCTTCTTGTTCTGGTTTCTGGTTACAAATGAAAATTAAGGGAGAGGGAAGCTGTGGCCGATGAGCTAGTTTGTTTTAGCCTGAGATGATGGTGATCGGGGAACATCCAGTCATTCTGAAAATCTTATAAAACACCTTTAAAGTTCAGTAGTTATCACATAATATCTTTAAGTGCAGAAATGAAAGCATAAAAAAATGGTTTTGAAGTTTTACAGGGGTTCTGGTGGTAGGTGGATTTTGCTGCCTTTGGATGCCTGTTTCCAGTTTTTATGCTCAGAATAAGTGCATTTCCCCAAAAGGACAATGCTTCCTTTGCTCGTGAGCACACAATGCTGGTGAAGCGTTTACATGAGTTTTTAGATGTTTTCGTCTTCGCTGTCTGTTCTCTTTCAGGCCCCCTGCCCTTCTGTTGTTCCCCTTCTTCCTCACCCATCAGAGCAGAGAGGAGGCTCATTTCAGGCTCTCACTTAGTGACTTTGTTCAGCTAGTTTTAAGCTGTGGGAAGGTAATAATGAAGTTGAGTCACTGCCAACAGCCATATTGGATTGACAGGCACTAGACAGAGGGAAGTCTTTGTCTGAAGCTCGCCAAGCTTGCAGGGCTCCAGAGTGACGATAGTGTGTGTCGCTGACAGAAATACCCCTGGATCTGCATGCTGGTGTATGTGCGTGTGCTGGCATGTACAGTATCTGTCTCCAAAAAGAAATTCTTCTTGTCGGTCATGCCTGCAGAAATTCCCACTTAAAGTTCAGATCTCAATGCTGCAACAGTTTACTCTTTTCCTAGAAACTGTTGAGAATTTTGAGAGCTTTGTGTTGCAAGATACTCATTTAATTCTTCTTTACATTAGATCAGGATCAAATAGTTTGTTGTACTTTTGTGAGATACGTGCATAGAGTGAGATCTCTGGCAACAAGTCCAATGCAATCCTGAAAAAAACACACCCTCTTCAAATGGACAGAAGTAATTGGCTTCAAAATACACTTGACTCTACCTAACACTGGTGAGCGCATCCTGTATTCCTGTGTGTTAGCATGTCATTAACGGGATTTGTTGCACTAAAAATAGTCCAGAATAGACAGAGGTAATTGGCTTTGCCTGCATGTTAATCAGATTAAAGGTATTGTAAAGTTTAACGTTTACGTTTTGGGCTTTTGGCTGACGATCTCGTCTCAAGAGACTCAGAGTGAAGAATAAGCAGCTTATTGTCATCATTAGGTAGGTTCTGTATCTAAAACTGAACAGTGATTTTTGCTGTTGTTCCAGACGTTGGGTTATTTTAGATGGGATGAGAAACTTTGTTGGAAACTTGGAGGACTTGGTTGTTGTTGCAACCCTTCGCACTTGATTTATTCTCCAGTGGTTCATTAGCCGAGGAATATAACTCAACAGACACTCGCTGTCTCAGAAAACTAAACTTTGTTAAATTAAGTGTATTTGGACAAAAATGTCTTCAGTTAAAAAAAACCACAGACAGTAAAGATTCACTGCTAACTTGTGCTGGGACAGATTAAAGCGGCAGACTGCCTGCCAGGTAACTGATATAGGCCTCGTTCTGGGATTAACACTATCATTAACTCTCACACATACTGTTGAGGTTAATAGGTTGTGTTACCGTGTTAATGTTGAGGCTTAGGACTTTTCTAAAGCTGAAATAACCGCTGCTCATCAGGACTTTGCCAGTTTCTTAGCAGGAGATGGATCAGGATACCAACTAGAGCGCTGCAGCTTCTCACTGAATCACCAGCTCAGTCTGATGTTAACCAGGTATTCTCACACTTATCACGAACAGACTTAGCAGAAGCAGTTAACCACTTAGTATTTCTACCAGCGTGATGCATTTTTATTTCTATTTACCTTTTGTTATCATCCTTAATGTTTCTTGGTGAACTTCCCGACTTGACAACTTGAGATAACTTGTATTTTTAGCTTCACTTTCATAATCAAACCTGTCTCCACAGAGAAAATGATCTTGCTTGTTTGCATTTTTTCAAATCAATCACAGTCGTCATGAGTGGCACTAAGCCCAGGATGCTGCAAATGTGTCCTTGCAAAATAGTGTCAGGGAACTTGTTTTGGTGAAGCATGCAAGACCATCCCTGTTTGACGGCAAACGTTTAAAACATATTCAGGCTCCATTCACTTTAGAAATCAAACAGACCTGCCCTGTTGCAACATCATCATCAAAACTTGCTGTTTTCAATATGTACATGACTTCTGTTGTTTCCCACAGTAAAGAGAAAACAGTAACATGCAGACAGCAGAAGGGGAGGAGACGATACATCTAGTTAGTCAGACGACTCTAGTGGTGTTGATCTGAGGATGGCAATGTCAGTCTGAATCTTCCAGACTTTGGTGATTCTCGATTTTTCCTCTTGTGCCACCATGAGGTCAAAGTTTTCATTATTACAGTAAAAAAAGACAAGGTTTTATAAAGATATTTATGATTGAAGATGATGAAACCAAATGTCTTTGATGCACTGACTTGCACTTTTCATCCAGTGCCACTATGAGGCTGACGTTTGTTGTTTGGAACTTAATGTCTTGACAACTATTGGATGGATTACAGTGAAGTTTTCCTAATATATTTATGTTTCCCTCAATATTTAAAGTTTTCGTGTACTTTTTGTGAAGTTTTGTCCAATCCTACAGCCTCTAGCCACATATGGGCTTTTTTCTGCAGTTAACACGATACCTACTGTAAAATATGAGTATAATGTGCTGTGAGAAATGACAGAACAAGCTGGACTCTACTGATCTGAGGTCAAGTAGATTATAGTATATAGGATGAGGTACAAGGTAAAAAAAGAAAAATGAAATGAGTGAGACAAAATGAAGAGAATTACATATTTAAGCCTGAAGGTTACAAATGCCTGTTAGATGTTAAAAGAGAAGCACCTGAGGACAACTTAATCGATAGCAGAGCTCTGATCAATTTGCTTCCAGGAATAGCCGGCGGCAAGGATTCCTGGACGAGCTGCATAATGAATCGCAGCTTGTATTGATGAAGTCTGAAAGCTCTGGTTTGATCCAGCGCTCCAAAGATCTATGTGCTAAACCATCACACGTCTGCATCACCAGTTTATCGATTTTAACACCGTGGGCTCAGGAAGCAGGTGACAGGACGGAGGTGACTTTCAGACTCTGTCTGCAGACACTGAATCTCTCCCAGGTCCTGACCTCCGACCTGGCTGCGATGTGATGATTAATTAAGCTTTATAAATGGCTATAACGCCACAAGCAAACCCACAGGGGTTGGTTGTGGCAACGACAGAGTTCCCCTCTAAAAGGTTTTAATAACTTTGTTGGGGTTTTACTCTCTACATGAACTTGTACTTAGACTGGAAAGTAGCCTGTTACCATACTGCAGGGATTTCCAGCCACAGGTACTTGCAACTTATGTATGTGTGTGTGTGTGTGTGTGTGTATATCAGCTAATCTAATTTAGAAAAAATATGAACTGATTAAGAATATGTTGAGTTATATTTGAGTCAGGTGTAACACCTGTAGCTATACTGCATGTTTCAATTGAGCAAGTAGGTTAGCTAAAATTAATAAAGCTCAGAAAGTTAAAAGTTGTGGATAAACTTTAGTTTTATAAAAGTGAAGGATAAATGATTGAAATAGTTTGCCAAAAGTAAAGGAATAATAGTAATGACTAAATGTTTGAAAGAATTTTCTAATAGTGATGGACAAATAGTTAAAATAGTTAACCAAAAGTGGCAGATAAACTGTGAAAACGGCTAGCTGAAAGTGATGGATAGCTTGTTGAAAGATTGAGCTAACAGTAACAGGGGAATGGTTGAAAGTGACAAATGACTGGTTAAACTAGTTAGCTAAAAGTAATGGGTAAATGGTTAAAATAGTTGGCTTAACGTAACGGACAACTGGTTTATAGAGCTAGCTAAAAGTGACAGAAAATGGTTAAAACTGTTAGCTGAGAATTATGGATAATTGGTTGAAACAATGCAAATTAATCGTTGAATGACAGAAATAGTTGTCCAAAAGTTTCATGTAAAGTTTAACTCGTCATATGGATAAAAAGTTACCTAAAAGTCATGGATGAATGGTACAAAACAGCAAAACATGGCTAACGCTAATGAATAAATGGCTGAAACGTAGCTTCTGTCGCTGTAATACCAATGAAAACTTGACCAAACCAACCTGAATATCTCCATTTTATGATAAAGCATACTGAAAACAACTTTTATATAAAAAATAAAGTGAAATAACACTCAGTTAAAAATCAGATCAAATCAGTGGCTGTGCAACACAAGGACTGGTAATCATGAAGGAGCACTTTTGTTAATCTGAGAGGCCTGTGGGGCCTTAAAAAAAAGGTGGAGCAGCTCTGTTATACCACAAACCCTTCCTTCTAAATTTGCCTTTCTTTAGTGCCTTTGATTTGGTTGTGTTCAGAGTAGAAGTCTTCTATATTTAACTGGAATCTTTTCCTTTGTTTTTGTCCATTAAATGACAACTCATACTGATTTCATATTCAAGGAGCTAAAACTAAAATAAATAAAATGTCTAAGCATTAACACAGTATTAATTTTGTGTTTTACTCCTAAAAGGACGAGTCAGATGGTTTAAAATACGGTGGACGATGGTAAACACAATCTGTAGTGCAGCTGTTATCTATTAATGCAAATGGAATAAGCAGTTTATACAGGCAGACACACACACTGTACCGCTGGGAGGGTTGATATTAATCACACCTCCAGGATTTCACATTTTTGGACGCTCTGTCACAGAAAAGCTCAGGTCTGGTGTAATTCATGCATGTGGTGCGATGTGGCAAGCCAGCTGATCACCTGTATGTGCTCGTGTGTGTGTGTGTGTGTGTGTGTGTGTGTTATTAAAGTATAAAGTACTTATTCCTGCTTGGTCAGACACAGAGCTGCCGTTATGAAATGAGCAACTGTGTTGTTTATTCTCTAAACCTTTAAGAAGATTGGTCGTTTGGGCCGAGTGCGTCCATTTCCAATGTGCGCGCGCATGAATTGTGTGTGTATTAGGCACGTGAGGTTTGCATTTTGTCGTCTGCTGGAGGCTATTTATGCGTACACGTGAGGATATGAGCACTGTGAGCGAGAAGGGGCGGGCGAGGGATATAAGAATAAATGGTGGAAAACGAAAAAGAGAGAGAGGGAGAGACAGTGGGAAGAAACAGGAGAAGAAACAAGAATGGAAGAAACTGAAGGAGGAAGAAAGAAACGAGGGAAACCAAGGAGCTGGAGGGAGGAATCAAAGTGATGAAGTGAGGATGCGCAATTAGCAGGAAAACACCGATAGGGATTTGAGCACGTAAACAAAGACATATGGACAGAGAGGAGGAAGGAAAAGAGGCGAGATGGGCGAAGGGAGGAGAAGAGAAAGGCAGCTCATGCTCCAGTGGAGGTGAAGTCATGCGAGCGGCGCTGCAGCTTTCTCTTCAGGCTGAGCAGCTCCAGTCTGGACACAACGAACTGTCTTTAACTGCATCACCTGCCGCCTCACACAACCACTCACACCTCTGTAGCAGACAAGCACAAGACACACATATAGAAACACTCTCAATTCTTGTCCTACAGACCCTTGGTGTAGTTTCTAACCCAAAGCATCCTATCCTAAACTCAAACCAAGCTTTAAAACTAAGTGTCCGACCCTGAAACAGCTCCTTCAAGTCAAAAACTTTGTGTACACTCGCTGAGAAACATGCTCACACACACTTACACACACAAGGATTTACTATCATACAAAAGCAAAAAGCGTGAGTAAGTCACTCTGCAGCAGCCAGACAGCTGTTTACTCGCTCAAATCAAGCTCGCTTTCCTGATGAATTTCGACGGCAAAGTCAACACGTCTTTTCTAGTTTTGTAAATACTTTTGAATTACAAAAAACAAAGTGGAGGTTTTCAGAGCGTCTCCCCCCGGATGGGTGCTCAAGTGAAAAATTGCAAAACAGCTTTCGACGTGAAAACACTGAATTTCCAGGCACTTCTGTTGCTTTCAAAGACAAACATCGGTCAAACAAAGACGCTTCAGAAACTTTTTTCTTGTGTTGGCAGTAGAAATCCAGGTCCAGTGTGTTTCCCATAGGACTGCTTCTCATGGTTGGGCTTAGTGTTACGGGTTCAGGTGAGGAGACGAGGAAACAGACCGCACTGCTGCTACAGACTCCAGAGCCTTGAAATGACTTGTTATAAATTACCTTTTTGTTGGAGTTTTAACCATGAAAAGCCAAATAACGATAACTGATCCAGTGTTTTGGTCAACACTTCCAAACTACACATGTGATCAACATTATTTACATCCATCATAATAAGAAACAAATCAGTAAATACAGGATGCCACCAGGGCCAAAACTTTTAAAGTGGCACCAAACTTTGGCATCAAATCCCTACAGTGCCAATGTAAACACCAGCTTTCCTTGTTTGCATGGTTTCACTGCAACCCTGTGAGATTTCATCTTGCACCCAGACACATGAACACCTTCCTTTCATGTAAAAAGAGGGAAAACTTAATTAAAATTTGCACTAAATGTATCTTTAAAGGCAACTTTTGCACAGTCGCCATGCACCACAAAACTTTCCACACATGCATATTTGGACAGTAAAATCAACGTGTGATTGGCCGATAGACCCACCTGTATAGTTGTTGGTGATGCTCTGAGTCACCATCTCCGTCTGTGCTTCCGTCTGCGCTTCTGTCTGTGCTTCTGTCAGCGTCTGGGCTTCGGTCTGCAGGTCTGGCTGCAGCTGGATCATCGTGCCGGTCCAGTCCTCCGGCGGCGACGTGGCAGCGCTGCTCTGCAACTCCTTGGGGCTCAGCGTGGAGCCTCTGACCAGGACCGGAGCACACAGCAGGGAGCACAGCAGCATCCAGAGGTGGACACTTCCACCCGCTTTCAGAGACATGGTGATGAAGAGGAGCTGTGAGAGGAGGAGGAGGAGGAAAGGAATTCACAGCCTCATGGTCCGGGCTCTAAAAGAGGAAGAAAGATCCTTCAGGGGAAAGTTTGCTCTTCTCTTCTTGTCCGAACTCCTTCCTCACTCAGTCAGTGGGGAGAGGAAAACCCCCTCAGTGTTCCCACTCATGATGCTGCATGGAGAGAGGAGAAGGGAAAGAGTGTGTTTGTGTGTGTTCATGTGTGCTAGATCCAGCTGTAATCTGCCTGCTCTCTGCTCACTTGCTGTTGTTGTGCGTCCAGCCTCCTCCTCTCCGTCCCTCGGCTCGCTCACTCGTGCTCTCCCTGCTCGCTGCACTCTCTCTCTCTCGCTCTGATCTCCAGCTGGGCTGACTGAGCTCTTGCATAACAGTAACTCATTCGCTGAGCTGTGCTGAGCTGTAACTCATGCAGCCTTAAGTCCTGATATTCCTGGTTGCGGCTCTTTCCCTCTCTGCGCCTCTCACACTGTTTCCTGCTCTTGCAGAGTGTAAAGGCTGCGTTCTACAGGGAAACTGTGCAGATTGATAAATGCATGCACAAGCTGGACGTGTGAACTCTGTCAAAAAGTTAAGAGGTGTTTAATAGTAACCCCAAACTGAGCCTTCAGCAAGGGTCAGAGCAGAAAACAGCACAGGCAGAGTGACATTGTTATCCCATATGTTGTTGGAAAGTCATAAGACACAAGCTCCTGCTGTTCAACATATTTTAGTGCAACACAATTAGCAAAATCCAAACACTGAATTAACTCATGGCTCAATATACTGTAGGATGTGTGACAGCTCAGCTCTAAACCAACAGCATGTCTACGTGTATTTTTTGGTCATTTATCTCATACACGGCTGACAAAACAGAAAACACACATGTGCCTGTTCTCTTCTTCTCTCCTCCCATGAAAAACAACCCAAACGGTAATTTGCAGGATGGTCTCATGAAAACAACCTGCAAAGTCACTTCACGTTATCAGAATGCATTTTTTGTTTTTGCCGTGTCATCGCATGCCATGGAGTGGCGACAAACAACCCCTTCCTCCTGACCTCGACCATCTCCTGTGATATTTTTAATGCTGTGAAATGACACGTGAAAAACTTAAAATGCATAGACGTGACATGTGCTGGAGGTGGCGTGCTATTTATACACAGCTCCATGTGATATCATTTGTGCTAGCAGTTTCTTATAACCCAAAGCAGAGTTTGTCAGTGTCACTAATTATGATGGGTGCAAAGAAAGAAATGAGGTGATGTAGAGTCCCAGAGGCCACTAAGGGAGGAGGTCGGGGTGGAGAAAGGGTTGACAAAACATCAAATGTTAACATGAGAGACTGTTGTTCATTTGTTTTTTGTTTGTTTACAAACTATAGTCAGGGCTGCAAGGTGGCTCAGTGGTTAGCATCATTGCCTCGCAGCAAGAAGGTCGCCGGTTCACGTCCTGG
>NW_007578077.1:488747-500929 GCF_000690725.1 Stegastes partitus
CCTGCATGCTTATGATGTACACCTGAGGGTAATAGCTTTCTTGTTTAGACTGTAATCCTTCCTCTGAACATCAAGATCAGACCCTTCTCACAGACTTTCGGTTTTTCCGTCAGACTCTACAATCCCAGTTGCTATAGCGTATGTCAGGACTCGCCAGAAAAGAAAAAAGTGCAGACATGTCAGGCAGGAACATGCAGGCGAACAAGCTAAAGGTGACGGTTAATCCAGGCAAAGAGGAATCCAAAAACCAATCAATCCAACAAAACTAAATTAAAAGAACAAAAAGTACAAACCAGAGGAGAATAAACAAAACCTGAGGGCAACAGAACGAATTGACAAAGACGGAAAGAGACAAGACCATTTAAACACCGACTGGGGAGACGAGACACGGGGTAAACTAATCAGGGTAGTCAGAAGGGAGGGGAAACGGGAACAAAGAACCAAAGTAAAAACCGAAGTGAAAACACAAGCGACACAAGAGGAAAGGCAATTTCAAAATAAATCAGAACGCAACTGAAAAATGTCCTGAGACCTCCACATAAACAGACACAGAGACACAGGGAAGGAAAACACACAGGAATGCATTACAAAAACAAAACAGAAACCAAAACCGAAGGACGATGACAGGCTCCTATGTCTAAATCACTACAGTTGCTGCTCTTTTCCGCTCTGGCCAACCAATTGCTCGTTAATGTAAAATCCATTATTACCAGTGAATGTCACCACAGAAAGCAGATTAAAAACCCTGGCATGTATAGATACACCTGCTCACAGGCTTTTAGATGGAAGAGATATGAATTTATACGCAACTTTACCTGCAATCTGTAACCCCGACGACCACAAAAGTTTCCTTTATCTCTGATTCACTCATCACTGTTTCATCAAAGCAGCTCCAGCCAACACAACAACCTAAAGGACTTTCTGATAGTGACACAGAGCCGCTTAGCTTTATGGAGATTTAAAGTGAGTTTCAGCTCATTGTTTAGCCAACTGTTGTTCAACACCGTCTCATAATGCCATTAAGTGTGACGTACAAATATAAATTCAGCTTAAAGCGGCCGCCGTGTTTCCAAACAGGCTGGAAGTTGCTGGCAGGATCTGTTGGACGCCACGGTTAGCCGCCTTTTGCTCGAAATACACTCCTCTGGAAGATACACGGTAAACATCCCAGAAGAACTTTGCAGAGAAGGGAGCTGTGGGAAGAGAACCAGGCACCTGAGCTGACTGGTCGGTTTAACTCTGTATGTATTGAATTGTTTTCATAGAACCTCGCACATGTTGCAGCCTTGAAAACAGTGGTCCTAGATTTCTTTGAGACTTCTCAAAAAATGTAAGTCTGCTGCTACAACTCAGCCCACATCTACAAATCAAAGAATCAGGATACAATATGAAATCACACATGGTAGGATTTGACATAACATCCATTTAAAAAAAATTTAGGAAAAAAAACAAAAACCAAGAGGATAAAAGTGTTTATGACTCTGGCAAAGCACGACAGTTCACCACCAACAGATGCCTCAAATTAGTATTTCTGAGTCCACACAGCTTGATATGAATTAAAGTCAGGTAACTGTTGCATAGTCTGAAGCCATTTCTGTACAATGTAGAACAGGGGTGCCCAATCGTGATCCTCGAGAGCCCCTGTCCAGCATGATCAAATGATCAGCTCATCATCAAGCTCTGCAGAAGCCTGATAATGATAACGATAACGATCCTGATCTTGTTGAATCAGGTGTGTTGGAAGAGGGAAACATCTAAAACATGCTGGATTGGGGCTCTCGAGGACCAGGATTGGACACCCCGATGTAGAAAAAAATGAACTCACAAAATTGGAATTGACCTCACAGGGTTCAAAATATTAATTATTATTTAACCCTATTCAGGACTTTCATGTTGCCATACGTAGAAGGTCTTTCGGCGTCCATAGGACCCCAGGAAAGAATATGTGCAAAATATTTGTTGGTATTCATTATAGACTTTTACAAATGCATGACAAATGTCCCTCTTTTTATATTTAAAAAAAAAAAAAAAATCTTAACCCCCCCCCCAAAAAAAACAAAAAAAACAAAAACAAAAACAAACAAAAACAATACCTGTCACCTAAACCAAGTGGTCTGGGGTCCAAAAGACCCCAAAAGTCCTGAGCAGGGTTAATACCAAGCACCACAATGGAAGCCTTCAGTTTTTATTTCCCTAAAATCTGGTGCAAAACTCAGAGCAGACAAATGCTTTGTCACCACTTCAGTACAATTTTCTGGGCGCTGACATTTCCAGAGGAGCTGACAGCAAACATGTAGCCGTGGCAAGGACTTGCAAGGTTGCAAAGTCACGTCATGTGTTTTTGGTGACAGGGTGCACGAAGCCCTGTCTGAGCCCGACAGTGAAAGCTCAGTAGGTCTGGGACTGCTGATGATTCAGGGAAAAATCATCATAGCTGTTTTTGAATATCTTGTCTTTTTCACTGCATCCATGTGTTGAGAAACGTGACTTGGATACCTGCCTACCTTCTCCTGCATCAGTGAGAGCGTGCGCTGCAGAGTCCACCGTCTGCATGCGTTTCAGCATGTAGATGTGTGTCCTCATGTGGGATGTGTGTGTCACAGGTGGATGCTCAGGTGTAATGTGATGACCCTGATAGCTCTTGTTGATGGCTCTCTAGTCAGAAAGTCCATGCAAAGATGTGAATAATTGATGCATCTGGGACCAAAAATAGGAGAGAGGGAGATGGAGAGAGAAAAGAAAGAGTCGGGGAGCGATTAAAGAGCGGGAGAGGTGCAGGCAGAGTGAGCGATGACATGAGAGGAAAACAATCGGAGAGGGAGAAAGACAGCAAGAGATTGGAAAAGAAAGACAGATGAAGTGAGATCCAGCGCTTTTAGCCTGAGAAAACTGCCATCTATCAAATGTTCGGCCAGTAAATGGGGACGCGGTGGGCTCTGCTTCCGCAAACTACATTATTTACAGCCACGGCTTTGCCAAAGTGGACACAGGGAAGGCTTCAAAGGACTGATCCAAGATTTTATTTTAAGCCATCAAATTATAGCCGAACTAGGCAAGGTTTTTATGGTAAAAATACACCCGTCCTGTCAGTGTAAATCTGAAAACGAGGCTGGAGCAGAAAAAGATGGGTTTCACGTGTCAGGGTTTAACTGATGCTGGGAAATGCTCTTAATGCAACAGGGAACTTAGAAATATGGAGCAAAACATCACAGGGATGAGTTAGCAATATTTAAATCTCAGCTTAACGCCAAATCCACCCACTATGAAGATGAACTGTTACGTGATAGTTGGAGGGAAAAAATTGGATCGTGCAAATGTAAACATTTGCTTTAAAGCTGCGCTGATGAATATTTTATGTGCAGAATTAAAGAAGTCCTTCGTAGCAGGAAACACACTGAGCCAATGCTGCAGTTTCTGCTTTCTATACTGAGCTTTTTAATATCTTTTAACATTATTCTGGGTTTCAAAACACAACTCCACTGTCACCAGAGATGTTTTGAGGCATTAAAAAGCTCTGATTAACCCCAGAACACGACTTGTTTAGCACCAAATACAACAAAATGAGTCAAAGCTACATCCGTCCACAGTGCAACATATTAGTTTCACAATAAAAGCTGTAAAGTTGTGAGATGCTTATGGTTTTTTTTTTCCTATTCTTTTCTTTTGTGCCCCCGTCACATAACTCATAAGTTTGTTCCACTTTGGGCGTTAAAAAAAACCCCAACAAAGTCCGTAAAAGAAGGAGGAGGCAAAAATCACTGGACTTTCAACCAAAAGACTCAAGTTGGAGTTTTGTGTGGGACAATATTTTGGTTGTGCTTTTAATTTGCTGCTTCCTTTCATTTTTATTCACTGTAACTTCACTATAACTTGTGTTTACTACTTGGTTAAGTGTTGGAAAAAATCTGGATTTGTGCAGGTCCGTGTAAATGCTAACACAGCTTTGGTAGTTGTTTTTAGGTTGCGAAGGTGACGAGGCTGGACTGAACAATGTTAGCAGCTCGCTAAAAAATAAAAAAGTAAAACAGTTTGCAGCTAAAGAGCGGGATATCTTCCTCAGGTGTTAAAAGTTGTTAAAATAGTTAAAAGAAGGGAGTAACATTTGGTAAACTGACGCAGGTTTAATGTTATACAGCTTGTTTTTGCTCTCACTCAAGCTTGCACAACGAACAAACACATTCATTAATTAAGTATTGCAGCTTTAAACCTGCAGTGCAGAACTTCTGGCAATGCTAGTAATTACACAAACACTATCAACACTTCCTGACTTTCTGTCGTCTACCTGATATGAGCCACAGTTGTAGTCTGCTCCGTCTCCAAGTTTCTCCCTTCTTTAACTCCGTCAGACAAATCATGGCTGGTTGACGTAAAATGTCATAGCCTTTGCTCCAGCACAGGAATGCCGCCCCAGAAACCAGATTTAAAGCTCTGCTATACCAAGAAAGACAAAGAGATTTACCTGGCACTGACAGGCTTAGTCAGGATTTTGTGAACTCGTTTGGCTTGAATATAACAGATGTTCAATGATACGTAAAAGTCCTCACTTGCTTTCAAATTTTACACTTGAATTGTTGTGTTTTTTTTAAAAGATAGGTTAACTTTTTGGATGTCTTGCTGAGAGTTGCACAAAAAGATCAAAATCCTCTGTTTGGTAAATATGAAGCTCCATCCAGCAGCTGCTAAACTTAGTTTAGCTGAGTTTAGCATGAAGACTTGAAATAGGGGAAACTGCTAAAGCGGCCATATTGAAAGGCATCTTTTATATAGTTTCTATGCTCAAACATAGCCACATACATCTTCCAGCACCTCTCACTTATTAACTTGTAATATCTAGTTTGTTTAATCTGCACAAAAATCCTAAAAAACACTACACAGCCACACAAGCTGTTTTCAGACTAATGCTAAGCTAGGCTAAACTGCTGCTGGTGGTAACTTCAGATTTATCATACAGATATAAAAACAATCTAACTTCTAACACAGCATTTCTTACTATTGATTAAGTTATAAAATTCCCCTAAAACATGGATAGACTACTTTATGTTTCTGTTCTCTTTTTATTTTTCATTTTCATGTACACACTAATTGACTTTCATGACGTTGACAGCACACAGGTATGTATTATGTAAAAGCCATAATGCTCTTGTAGGCGCTCCTTATTGTTGTGACAGCTCCGCTTCATGGGATATTCAACAAATGTACTTTGTTCTATATTCAGCATATGTTGAATCACAGTCTGTACTATGCAGTCGTCACTGAGCTCAGTTTTATAATGTGATCTGATCATTGCTGAGTCACTTTCTAGAGATGTCCTGTAGTGTTATCTCTCCATTCGTAGGGTTTAATGACCCAAATAATCTGTTGTAATCATCTGTTGTATATGCATAAATGTGTATTTTTTAAATTATTATTATCTTTGTCATATGTTTTTTTTTCCTTCCTCCAAGTCAACCTTCACATCTGCAGTAATTCAAGTTCCACTGACTCACAGTTTAATCAGAACATTTATAGTGTTCTTTATATGCTTGTTGCTGCATTTTATTTATTTATTTTTAACCATCTGTACATCATGGGCACATTAATTATGAAACAAACTACATGTATAACTTGTTCAGACAGTTTGAAAGTGAGCAGAATATCATATGATACTTTGTGAGTGACCAGATTGGATGTGGAACTAAATCTGCTGTGTTGCTCTGTAGCGCAAAGAAGAAAAGAAGTGAAGGTCAGCTGGCTGAAAGATCGGTGCCTCATTTCCACATAGCTCTTGGTAAGTATGCAACTCAGACAGCCGTTCAGGTTGTTTCCATGTGAGTCGCTGTGATGTCCAATGTGTTTGCAAAACTCCGTCATTTAAAAAAAAATAAAATAAAAAATGTGGTTTGGAATTTGCTTTGAATTCATTAAAAAATGTAAACTTTTGTGGTGAATTTTGAAGAGATTATCAACCTGACTATTTAGGTTGTTGCTTGACTATGTTGACAGTCAACTTCAGTTTAACACGTTCTAGTTGTGTAACGTACTTATAATATGGTTCATACATCTTTTAACAAAACATTTCCCCAAACTGATGACAATAAGGAATGGATTTGCTTGCCTTGAACACCAAGGATTGTTCGTATAATCTTACAGAATGCAAACATCAGACGAAGCTGGTGGAAACGATGCGTGAGTCAGACACGGGAAGCACGTGAAGCTGGCAGATGTTCATGACATGTTCACACTTTGGAGACAACAGTGGGTATTGGCGGGCCTTCGTTAATGTGCTCCTCCAATAGCACAGTTCGAGTAGATTGCACTTGTGAGTAGGATTATGAGGATTAAGGAAGCAGCCGGGCAGATATGGTTGAAACGGATGATCCTTTCTTAGTCAAACTGGAATGTGAAAATGAGGCTTTTTTTTTTATTGTTTGTCTGACATGGTGGTGTCTCCAGGGAAACTGAAACATGGTGACAAAGTGGAAGATGTTGGACCTGATAGCTTGAATGATTTATTGAGATCCTGTTCGCAGAAACACTAAGAGAGACATAAAACAAAAAAGTCGCCTGTACTTCACAGAGTTGATATAATAGATGGACCCAGCAGGTCTCCAAGGTGAACGGCCTCTGGCATGATGGAACAAGGCAGGTAAGGGAAGTTGGCAAGTTAACTTCGGGACAAAGATTGGCACTTGTCTGAAAAGTGAAGCCAGTGAAGAAGCGTCTTGAAACGGCATTCTTTCTACCAACCAGCAGGGGGCGACTCATCTGGTTGTTAAAAGAAACCTGATTGTACAGAAGTCTATGAGAAAACAACCCTACTTCTCACTGGATTTGTTATCTCAGTAGACATTTTCCTGACGAGTTTATGGACTGAATCATTGGTTTCGACTCTCCTTCAATACATCATGGTGTTGATTGACTAAATTATGGTCCCATGTAGAATGAAATAGACGATAAAGCCGGATTTGTTTTTTAGAGCGGGACAACCTTGAGACTGACAAGCTGCTACCATATGGGTCTATGTAACATCCATTTGTAAGATCCACTCATCACGCATCACTTCTGGTTCCAAAATATCAATATGGCTACTTCAAACTCAAGACTACAAAATGGACAACAAACCAATGGGAGATATCAGGGTAGCTACGTCCATCCTATATGTACAGTCAGTGGTTTGAAAGCAAGCACAGCAACAGTATTAACTGATCTTTCTGTTATGTGACGGTTTTGTTCATTTTTTTTACACATTCCAACAGATATAGAGCCAAACATTCAGTCATTTGGAGTCAATTTTCTGACCGCACACTGAATATAAGCCAATATTTACGTGTTAGCTCTGTTGTGGTCTTCATCGAATCCAAAATCAAATACATAGCTGCGAAATGCTCCACCATGCTCAGTAACTAGTTGCTAACTTTATGCGTCTTCTGTTTGGTGTTGCACAAGTAACTCGGCTTACTTGCTTAAAACAGCCGTAATGAGAGCTGTGAGAGTGAATCAAAACAAAAGAGTTCAAAGACAGGAGAATGTAGAGACCAGCGATAGTTCTCTGATAGTTCTCTAACTCTCTTTAGCATCCTCTTTAATGCTGTAGATTGTAACTGGAACATATTGTATTAAAATATAAATTGATGCATCTTTAAAGGCGTCGCTCTAAAATGGGAAAAAGCAAACACACTGGCTTTAATGTGTACACACTCCTTGTTCCAGCTGCTTTTCGCTACCGAGCCAGAATATCAACACAGTTTGAGGATGCTGCAAAAAGAACTCCTCCTTCCTTTATGAAAAAGCTCCAATTGCCTGGAGAACAATTAATGGCTAATTTTGTATCCTGCAGTTCACGGAGAGTTCAAGTGATTTTTAAGCTATGATGCCTAGAAAAACATGCAACGTCCCTGCATAGCAAAGTCAGACGGCGCTCTCAGCTTATCAGGCGGCTTTCCGTATTGATGAATAATAAAGCCGCTTGCATGTACGGCATGGTTAGTGTGAGGAATATTTAACGTTAGTCTGTCTCTGTGTGCACATTCACAGGGCGTCGGCAATCTGCAGCTCTGTCACTATCAGCCTAATCCCTAATGCGACATCTTAGAGCACATTAAATGCTGTTATATAATACAAAAACACAGCCACACATGCAGCGTGCACGCGTTTACGCTGCATTCTCTTATTGCTGCATGTGTGCATTTCTTGTCTCCCTGCATTTACTCTGCACATGTACACACATTAGTACAGTACATGCAAACATTGTCTGTACTCACATATGGACTCTCCATACATTTGCATGCATCACTGTGTCTGTACATACTCACTATGACAATACGTTTGTATATCTGTCTGTTTGTCTGTGGAGCACTGCAGCATGTCGAGCCAGCAGCCAGATCTGTGAGTGGAAGCAGAGCAGGGTCACACAGGACAGAGGGGCTTTCCTCTAATGAGAGGTTACCAGAGGACAAGACAGGGCTTCTCACCAGGGTTCAGGTTATATGTGGCAGCAGCTTAAATGATGGAGATCTGCAGAACTTCTTGTGAGAAGGACGAGATAATGAGGCCACCTTGAGCTGAAGGCTCGTCTGATTGGCCGAGTTTGAAACAGGATCCTTTCAGGCCCTGGAAGGCTAAAATGCTGTGTATTCCACTGAGACACTGAATGTTTTTTAGGAAAAGTCTTCAGCTGTTGGCCACATTGGCCTAGAAAATGCAAATTATTATTTTTCTGGTTTAAATGTAGATTCTACTCAACTGAAGAGACTAAGCAGACATGGCAAATGATTAGGTCTGTGTGGAGCAAAGAGGAACAATATAAACGTCATATTTTATATTTTCTTTTTAAGATGGTTTCTTTGAGTTGAGGTTTCTTTCAGTCACCTGAGAGTTAGCATCTCAGTTTATACTCCTAACACTTACAGACTGGGAGTGTACTGAAATGTGCATTATTGTCTCAAAATTTAGTAAAAATCTGTGCTACAAGGAGACCCAGCAACTGTCATCTTAGTTCTGCTGAAAGTCCCCAGAACTTGAACTCTGAGGAACTCTTAAAGCTCCTTTAGACAGTCGGTTATTTGCATTTCCACTGCAGGCTAAAGAACCGGAAGGACTCTGCAAATTGGAAAACGCTCATATAAAAAAGCGACCGTTGTCCTAGCTGTTCCACTCCAGTCCAGTAGGTGGCACTAATGCAGAAAACTACATAGCTAAGATTGCACCATACAGCACCAACAGTAAGCATGAAGGAAATTCAAGTTGTGCTGATTGTTGACATGGAGTCAGCACTGGGGGAAAAAAGCGCTAGCAAAGAAAGAAAGCACCTGAAATGCTCCACTTAAAAGATACAAACAGATTTTATGAGCACATGTAGATCGACCATGAGATGCCTGAGACAAGCCCTCAACTAATCAGAACTGTTCAGTTCATTTTGCACTGCAGGAACTTATTTTAGAGCAGCCTGAACCGCAGAACGTGTCCCGACTGCAACAAATGTCCAACAGAACCTCTTTCAGGACGACAAGTAGCACCAGCTTCCTGCTCTATCGATGTCCTTGTCAAGTAGCAGCTTTCTCCTTAACACCACCAACGTTCACATAAAAGTCCCTGTATTGGCCAATGTAATAAACCTCCATTGTTCTGTTTCCTATGTGCTCATAGAACTGGAGTTACAACCAGTCATTATTGTTTTCTGGTGTTCTGCCACACTCTTAATGTCATCAGGAAGCTGTTGGATCCAACAATGGAAACAGAAAAGGTTGAAGTCAAGGGTCTGTTGCTGTAAATGTTATCACCATCTCCCATCTCACCTCCTGCCTCGAGCTCCTGCGGTGGAAAAATTCCAATCATGTTCCTACTGATTGATTTAGAATCTGTTTCCTGCTGGTTCCTCCCAAGTTTCATGGTCTCCAAGGAAAATTCCAGCAGTGGAAACGTGACTTTTGTCAGTGACGATGTCTGTTTCTCCCCCAGTGGGCAAAAACAAACAAGTTTTCATCTGCGTGTTCTGAAGTTGGGGGAAGAAGGGGCGACGCATTTAGCAGCTAATATTACATTCAGTTTTCTAAATAATTTAGATAAAAACTTAACCGTGAGATTAGGAGCCAGCTGTTGGAAGATCCTGAGTAAATGTCTCACTTAAATATTAAATAAATGAGCTAATGGGGTTTATTTTAAAGCAGCAATTTAGTCACTTTTGCATGACTTTGCAGATTTTTCAAGGTTACATTTTTCTGGAGTAAACCTACAGTAATGAATTTCCATACTCATCGTTTTTGATTCTTACTGAGAGCCTCTTTCTAACTTCCAGCTGAGCTTTTGCGTCTCTTTCTTCTCCAGGACTTTCGGCCTCCAAACTAAGTCGACTCATTACTTTCAGTACAACTTCGCTGCATAAAGCTCGCGCAGCCTCAACATCCTCCTTCCAACAGTAAACAACTGTCAGGGTCGAACTTCAGCACAGTGGGGTTCTGTAGATTGAAAAATCTTCACTGATTGGATTCATGTTTCTCCTGTTTTAATGAAGTGCTGTTTTTTTTTTTTTTTTATCTCCTCTGGGCACCAGGGGTATCTCCAAGCTTCTGATTCCTGCTGCGACAAACCACATCTGACCCCGGAGAGGTCAGACATGACAGGGGATTTGAAGGGGCGGATCAGGACTGGAAGGCCTGGGCCAGCTGGGGGAATAATCCTCCGCAAGGAACCACTCCTGGAGCGCACTTGAAGTGTCCTTGAGCTTCTACTGAGGTGTTTTAGTTGAAAAACTTGCGACAGATAATTGTGTTCGTTTTCTGGGAGTAAACAGATGAGAATACTTCTGGTTTCTGTTTTTTTTTTTTTTTTAATTTCAAGAAAAAAAAGTTGTGGTTGATTGACTTGTTTAGAATTGGAGTGTAGCCTAAAAAAGTTTGCTCTTCCATCACTGAGGTAAATATGAGAGATGAGATAAGATGAAGTTATTGATCTGTGCAGGGAAACTAGGCCATCGCAGCAGCTGAAGAGAGGAGGGGAAGACAGAAAAGGGGAAAAAATGAGGGGGAAAAAAACTTCAGTTTCAACTAAATCTAGTTAAAGGTTTCTGCTTTTACTTAATATCTCTACACGTGCAGATCACCGCTCACTTCTCGATAATGAAACAGTGAGCTGCCTGGTAATCTGTAGTCTGAGGATTTAAGTGAAGATCCGAGCTTTGGGTGACTCCCTGCAGCTTTGACGTTAATTTGGGAGGCAAAGCAGCAGCGGCAGATTAGAAATAAGCAGTCCGACTGATAAACATGTGAACGTGCGGTGACACTCTGAGAGATCTGGAGACTTTGGGACCCCCGGAGCTCGTCTGGCCTTCCGTTTGATCTACGCTGCGGGACCTGGCTTCAGGAAGAGCCTCCTAATAACTGGTACAAAAGTGATTATCGTTCCAAGAAAGGTTGATGAGAGGTCAGCGTTTGATTTCTAAAAATGAACATCAGTTGGTCAAAAAATCTCACCGAAGAAATGACACAAACTTCAACTGAGATGAAAAATATTAGATATTAAAAACAGTCCCGTGGAGCCGCACAACAGCAGCAGGCTGGGATGGATTTGGTTCTCAATCTGAATATGTGTGTATTTACGTCTGCTCGTGGTTGTGTTTGCGTGTGTTATGTGTATTGGATGCGACTCCTAATCTGAGGACAGAGCAGCACTGGAATCTGGCTCTACATTTTTTATTTACATTTCAGGTCTTTGGCTAAGCTGTAATCCAGAGGGAAACAGCTTCCACTCTTCCATCAGAGAGAGAAAATGCAACCAGAGAGTGTAAATTAAAAAGCTTATGACTAACAAAAACATGTCTGACCTTTACAAGAACCAAAAAAATGAATAAAATCTAATAAAACGATAATAAAACAACAAGCAAAAGAGCCCACGCTGTTTATATCCAGCGTTTGTAAAGTCAAAAAGATGAAATTTTGAGCCTGCAAGCTTATTTTCTGAGGATTTTTGTCTCAACAGTGTTTATCTCATACACAGTACTTAATACTCCAGCACACACCCTAGGGAGGTATACAGCACCATCTTGTAGCTATCAGATGCTAATGCAGTTCTAAACTCCACTTCCTTCCCCCTGCACCTTGACTCATCAGTTTGTATTATATTATATTATATTATATTATATTATATTATATTATATTATATTATATACATTTTCTTGCAGCAATATGTTCTTGGAGTGACCAGGTGTC
>NW_007578077.1:504332-505396 GCF_000690725.1 Stegastes partitus
TCTCCATCTTGCTCTCTTGGAACCAGATGTAATGAGTTAGAGGTGAATTGGACTAAAGCCTGGTACACACTGTGCGATTTTTGGCCATTCCAGATGAAAGATAACAATTGTGAGAGAACTGTGGTGATATCTTTGGTCTTGACTCTAAATCGGTGGTCCTACGTCGTACTGTGAGACCGGTTCAAGGACAGCCGTTGTCGTGTCAGAAATTTGGGGTGATCATCTCACAGTGTGACTACTGCTGCGACCCAACGAACTAACCAATGAAAATGCAGTATGAAATGACGTACTGATCAGCGCGACACTAGCTCCCTTTGCAAAACTGGCATCCCAAGTTGGCCTCTCTTTCCAAGCCACGATCGCATCCATATTGTCCTCCTTCTCCTTTTTTGGTGGGATTTCTTTCCAAACACATAAATGCCACATGGGCAAGGGCTCCGTTTATGCTTCGCTAGTTTCTTTTTCGTGGATGGATGGCGCACGCTTATGTCGTTTTATTCTTGCGCATTCATGTCAACTCGCGTACATCATAGACTGTGATTCAGCTTGTGTTTTCATTGTGCGGTCAACACACAGCATCATGTAATCTGCACACAGCCAACTTCATGTCGTGCCCAAAGTTTATTAGATTCATGTCGTACAGCATAGCTAGCTGTGAATTTATAAGATTGTTAAAATCGCACAGTTTGTCAAAGACTCCACATGCACTGGATATGGTACAACCAGCCAATCACAAGGTAGCCCCGCCCTATTATATACCCTGCTTTATTATCTATTTTCCTTGTAATGGGGCAATAATTTACAAAATGAACATCATGTTGTATTGAAGGAGACTTGAAACCAACAATAGAGACCATAAACTCATTAGGAAAATGTTTACTGGGGTAGCAAATCAAGCAAGAGGTAGGGTCATGTTCTCATAGACTTCTATTCTGTACAGTCAGACTTCTTTTTGTCGCCCCCTGCTGGCTGTCAGACAGAATGCAGGTTTAAGTACAATTTCCCTTTTAAGGCCTGGAGCAAGTCTGTCTTTTTTATACAGTGTACCTTAAGAATACATTTTC
>NW_007578077.1:509251-522374 GCF_000690725.1 Stegastes partitus
AAGCATTATTCAATGTTGAAAAGCAAACAGGTAAACAGGGTTTTGTCGACACTGTATAAATGTAGAGCTTGACTCGATATAACTAATTGACAGTGCAGGATTCCCACACATTAAAGCTCAACACACGACCTGCACTCAAGACATTTCTGTCCAGCACATATGATTCTGACTTATGATCAAAGAGAAACAAGCTGTTTGCGATCAGTGTTCAGCACCACCGAGGGCCGGACAGCTCCTCCTCAGGCTCAGCTCCACATTAAATCTGATTGTGTCCAACTAGAAAACCCACACATGCTCAGGTGTGATAAACTGACTGACCAAGCCTTTAGTTTCACACCTTAAATAACACTCACTCACACACTTCAACACATCCAGACATGCATTACACCACAGACTCCTTCCATGTCTCCATTTCATTTTCACGGAGTAATCTGACACTCACAACCTGACTGTGTGTGGCCTCTCTTATCTGTTACAGGCCTGAGCCAGCATTAGATTAAACTGTAAACATAGTGTTTAATGCAGGTGGAGTTTGTCGGATTGCTGCTGAAAGTAAGATGTTGTGCAATGATAGACTCGCTGTCTTAATATCATATTTATACCATTTCAGGATGGTTGCATGTGCAGCTCTGCTCATCATGAGGCCATCAGAGAACATCAGCATCCTGAGTGGCAGCCTGAGCATTATGTAAGCACCGAGGGAGCTCAAGGGAGAAGGACTGCAAAAGAATGCACAAACTGTTCAAGACCAAATTGACTCTGGAGTGATACTAAGACTGCTCTCTGTTTGTAAAGTTGTTTTTAGAACAGCTTTAGCAATACCAGTGCACTGGAAGCCCTAACCTATTTAAAACAAGTATCTAAAAAGCCCCAAAGACGGTAGGTAGGTTCCCACAATGAGTCCTTACAATGTAAAGCAAACTTGACAGGGCCTTAACTGTCATTGAGGAGTAAGGTCATGGCCTCAGCATTGTTCCTTGAAATCGCAGGCGTTGAAGTTCTGGAGGAGAAGTTTACGTTCCACTGTTCTAGACAAACTACACACTGCTTTCTGTAACCTGCATTAACAGAAACAGGGACATTACAGAATGACATACCTAAACACACAGAGCTGTGAGATCCTATATAGCAGCATTTAAAACCGCATGCAGACAGATAAAGCTTTAGTCCAGTCTGACCATATACTGTAAAAGGTCAAGCCAACATGATGGCATCTGTTGTTTGGCAGACTAAAGTTCTCAAAGCTCAAGTTTTGCATCTGGTCGTCTCCATCTTGCTCTCTTGGAACCAGATGTAATGAGTAAGAGGTGGATTGGACTAAAGCCTGGTATACATTGTGCGACTTTTGGCCATCCCAGATGAAAGATAACAATTGTGAGAGAATTGTGGTGATATCTTTGTCTTGGCTCTAAATTGGTGGTCCTACGTCGTACTGTGAGACCGGTTCAAGGATGGCCGTTGTCGTGGTCTTGTCACCAAAGACAACCTGCAATAAAATTGTCGTGCCCAAAGTTTATTAGATTCATACAGTGTAGCTAGCTGTGAATTTATAAGATTGCTAAAATTGCACAGTTTGTAGCCGGCCTAAGAGGTCAAGGACTCCACATGTGTTGGATATGGTACAACCAGCCAATCACAAGGTAGCCCCACCCTATTACATACTCTGCATTATTATCTATTTTCCTTGTAATGGGACAATAATTTACAAAATGAGCATCATGTTGTTTTGAAGGAGACTTGAAGCCAACAATAGAGACCATAAACTCATTAGGAACATGTTTACTGAGGTAGCAAATCAAGCAAGAGGTAGGGTCATGTTCTCATAGACTTCTATTCTGTACAGTCTGACTTTTTTTTGTCGCCCCCTGCTGACTGTCAGACAGAATGCAGGTTTAAGTACAATTTCCCTTTTAAGGCCTGGAGCAAGTCTGTCTTTTTTATACAGTGTACCTTAAGAATACATTTTCATTTTAGTGTCATTTTAAAACTAAAATCACGTGTACCACATCTGAAAATGCATGTCCATGACCATTCATGTACACTGGGCAGTGATGTGAACCTGAAGTGGGGGTTGGTTCCTTAGTTACAGTGAATACTAAAAAAACAGCAATGAAAGCAACTACACAGCTGCTCCTACCAGAGAGAACAAGGTCAGGAACATCAGTAGTTTGTTGTCTATGTTGAATGAACCACCAGTAGTCAAGGTTGATGTGACATGATAAAGATGTGATGAATCAGAGATCGAATGTAGTGACAGTTTAGACCCAGTCAGTCTATGCAGGAAAGATGGATGTCTGCGTCATCTGTTCCAAAAGTGTTTGTTCAATCTAAAACAGGAGTTTAGAAAAAAAAAATGTTCTTTAATGAGCAGAGTATACACAAGACGTCACCGTATTACAACTTTAAAAACACTTCCTAGTTTGTAGCAAACAAGAGGCCTCCACATCTCAGGGAGCCTGTAATCCAACCAATACCAGGCAGAGAAGCAAAAACACAAACAGAGATGATCAAATAGCAGAAGTACAAACTAAATGCTGTCAGTCTGTAAACACGGCCTGGTTTGACCTACACAAAAATTGTTCTGATGTCAAAGAGTGGATATCGAGCACTATTGTGGTTCTATGTGGTTCTGTCTATTTCTGTGATGATGCAACTCAGTTCAAGAACACTGCCCATCACACACACACACACACACACACACACACACACACACACACACACACACACACACACATGCACACACACATGCACACACACCAGGATATAAAAACAAAAACACATGCTCTGTAAAGTCTACTTATGCGAAGTGTGAAACCGTTGACAAACTTTTACACACTTTAAGACTAAAAGAGGGTTAGTGAGAATTAGCTAACAGTGATTGGGTTATGTAAGATCAAAAGTCCAATAAAGAGGAAGTAAAAAAAACAAAACAAAACACAAACACACACAGTAACAAAGTAAACTTAATTTTAGAGTTAGACTCTAAATCAAGAACAGCCAGAGTACTAAAAGATTCTGAGAATTGTATGTGTGATTGTTGTAATTTCAACAGTACTTCAGCGTGCAACAGCAAATTCCTGTCATTCACTCGTCTTTGGAATCGTATTAAAACTCCTTTCTTCTTCTCTTGTTTCACACATTACATTGGATTGAAGGATAATCCCTTGAAATGTCTCGTAGCTTTTACCAGGCAGCCAGGATCTTTTTGTTTTCTGGATGAGAAACTAAGAATTAATCCTCATTACACAATGGAGGACAAACTGTTTGGTTGTTTGGTGAGCTTAAATGCTGCTAACAGCATGTGTGAACATTTGTCATGTGAAGGCCGTCCACTGGGGTTTAAAATGCGCTGCTTTCATGTAACACTGCTTAAATCAGCTCCGCTGTGTTTGAAGTCGTGACCGAGGTCAAAAGGAAACTGTTACTTAAAGGACTTTAGCTAATGTTACCACCAGAGCAAAAACACACATATGAACTGATCCATTGTGCCTATTTTGTGAACCTGATCCAACTTTTTCCAGTGCAGGTGTTTTGGTGGAGAGTGAAAAGTTTAAGTTTGAGCTGCCATCAGTGATATTAAAGATAGCATAATGACCAGCATTAATAAAACACAAAGACATTGGACATGCACACCAATGTCTTCAGTCTTGCAAGACAACATAGAATATATACTAGTGTATATGTGTCACTTCTTTCTTTGTCAAATTAATATTTCTACAACCTGCTAAACCAGTAACATGACATCGACTTACTAATGGAACATTTTCACAAATAAAAGTCTTCTCTGGTCATTAATAAAACCCCTAAAGACTCGTCTCTGGGTACTAGTTGAAAGTTTTCTTTTACAGACTGTATGTAAAAGATGAATTTAGCCTCCATGTTTGAAAAGTGAAGCCAAGGCTTAGCTGCCTTACCCCTGCATTCTTTCTAACAGCCAGCAGGGGGCTCCTCCTCAAAAACAAGTCAAACTGCACAGAAGTGTATGAGAAAATGGCTGCACTTCTCACGTGATTTGTTACTTCACAAAACATTTTCCTAGTAAGTTCATGGTTTCAGTTGCTAGATTCAAGTCTCCTTCAGTACAGCATGATGTTCATTTCGTAATTTATGGTCACATTTAGAGTAAAATAGATGATAGATTAGGGTACTCTTTAGGGCAGCGCAATCGCATGTTGTAGTATCCTCGCACAATCACTGCTTGCTCGTTATGTCCGATTTCAAAAGACTAAGATGACAATGATGAAATTCCACATTTGATGCTTCAAAACAGTAATGCACAAACCAATGGATGATGGCCTGGTTACATATCAGTCTTTTATGTACAGTCTATGGGAAAGTCCCCTCGCACAAGCTGACAGGAATGGTTGCTTAGTTTTGTTACATATGACACCATGGAAGTCTGAATCTGTGATTGATTTTGAAGCTGTTTACTGGTCCACAGCTGGCCAAATGCAACCCCTCTCACCCAGTACACCACCTCTTTGAACTGCTGCCCTCTGGCCGCCGCCTCAGAACTCTGGACACCAGAACATCGAGGCATCGGAGCAGCTTTTTCCCACATTAACACCAAACCAGTTAACCACAAACAGACTCTTCTAATAATAGACTCATGTGCAATTAATAGTTCAATCTGTGTGCAATTCTTTAACACCCATGTACAATACTGTGATTTATTTTGTCTTATTATGTAAACATAATGCCACATTTTTTGTTGTTATTGTAGTAAATTCTATTTTTGTGTCTGAATGTAGGACTTCTTAGGACTTTAGATTTAGATTTTATATTGATTACTTACTAACGCTGCTGTCTTGTTGTCTAACTAACCCTTTGTGAGTCCTGTCAGTTTCAAGTAACCAAGGCACATTCCTTATTTGTGTGAGCACACTTTGCAGTAAAGCTTTTCTGATTCTGATTCTGAAGTTGAAACGTTCAGCCATGGTGTTTACTGCTTATTTCACCCATGACGATACTACCATATAAATAACAGGATGTGGAGATGTAAACAAGGTAGAAACTTGATGTTCACTGAAGGAGATCAATAAATATATTCTTAGATTAATTAAAAGGAGTACATTTCTAAGTTATATGGAAGACAGATAGACACTCATGTCCACTGTGGCTGTGCTGTGATGATGCTCAGGTGGATAATGTCATTAAAGAGATGATGATGATTCATGGTTATATCTAACTTTGCTAAAACATTTTCAGGGAAGACATTAGAATACATTGTTTTCCTCATAAAAACAGTTTAAATGGCATTTTCACATTGATGTGGCCTTGTAGAGGAAACCTATCTGGAAAATGTAGCTGCTTGCATTGACTCAGTGAGTCCTGTAGAGGGCAGTGTGTGACTGCAGCCTCCCATCACTGTTCCTCCACTGGACTCTGGCTTCACTACAGATCTGTGCACTTGTTGGGGATGTGTTATGTATTCCTGTTGTTTAGGGTTATACAATTATACAAAACTACATAAATGAAATATTATTTTATATTCTTTTTATTCAAAACCGTTTGGAAGCTAAAGGCTAGACACAACCAGACACTTCATTATCAACGTTATCAACATTGTGTTATTCACACAATATAATATTCAAATATTAAAGAATATTTTTTTTATTTGTAGAACTTTTATCATTTATGTCCTGCAGGATCCAGGTTTTTATCTGGCATCCCTTATTTTCTAACAACAACAGATCAAATCTCGCAGTATTTCCCTCTTGTTCCTGCAACGTTTCTTCATAGAGAAGGTTTTTGCTGCAAGGAGCACGCACACGCACACGCCCTTGTGTAAACTTTACTCCCTCCCTGATTGGTGGAGTCACGGTCAGCGAGGGTGGGGCAAAGTCGTGGTTAATTAGCATACCTATCCAGCCCCATAAATGCGGCCGCAGCCTCACCTGACGCTCTGAGGAGCATCTAACACACAGAGGAAGAGGGGGGTCTCCTGCCGTGGTGCTGTCACAACAGTCAGTCACAGTGGAGGTAAAACTCAGACAGACTAGAAAAAGTAAGTTCAGGCAAGTTCTCTCACCTCACTGGTCCGCTCACAGGTCCGCTCACCGTCTGCGGTCTGTGCGTAAAAGCGCACAGCCAAACCAGACCTTTAGGCTCTTCCAGGAGGACTTCTTTTCCCCCCCTCTTCCTCCTCCTTCCGGCTCTGCTGTGGTTTGAGGCTCTCTCCTCGACCGGTTTTTGCTCTCTTACGCCCGGTTCTGCTGAGTTGTGACCGGTTCGACCCAGAGCTCCGGGTCACCCATGAGGCTGGAGGCCGCAGCCAGGATGGATCTGTTCAGGAAGCTGTGGAAGGCGAGGAAGCTGATCCTCGTGGTGTTCATCCCGCTGTCCCTGCTGCCCTTACCGCTCATCCACCCCACCAGCGTGAGTAAAAGAAAACAAAAAGAGTGTATTATAATGCAGCTTGTACAGTTCTGAACAATGTGACAGAAGGACTAGTGTCGCCTATTAGAAGCTATGAAGGGAAATTACGCACAAAGCATGATCATATAAACCAGGTGTGACTGACTCAGTGGAGAATAGGAGCAATTTAATGTGTCAGACAGTGACAAGTCTGAATAAGGGAACACAGATACACTTCTCTCACCACACAAATGTGGCAAACGTTAAATTTTCTAAGACAAAACCACAAAAATGCCTCCTAAGTACCATAAAACTAATAATAATATAACTGGTGATAGAAATACCAATGTATACAAGAAAGCCATACAAATTACACACACATTGTGAGTTACAAAAATATGCTCTAACTTAGGTTATTTAATATATTAGTAAATCCCAGTATTGAGTTTCAGTAAATACCTAGTAAATATCCGGTAGTGATGTGCTGATGCTCCTCCTGGTTGCTGCTGATGGTCACAGTGTCCTGATGGGATTATAGTGTGTGTCACTGTGTGTGTGTGTGAGTGAGAGAGACAGAGAGACAAAGAATCAATCAAAAGGCACAGTGTCTTCTGTTTTGATGAATGCTTGTCCTGATCATCAGCTGAGCCCTGTGTGTGGAGAGGAGATGTCGCGACATGTTGATGAGATGGAGATAAGAAGCACAGAGGAGCAGATCAAAGAGAGAGAGAGAGAGAGAGAGAGAGAGAGAGAACAGTCTGATTAGGCTTCTGTTTATTCCTATTTTTACGTGAAAAATTAGGAGAGATTTGTTGTTCTGTCTTGTTTTTTCCCCCTACATGTCCTCAGACTAGTGAAATTGCACTAACGACAAACTGATTGTGTCAGTCTGAAGTCAATCTGTTCAGGATTTTTACTTTAAAAATAAATGTTAAGTTTCCAAGGCACTGAATAGCTGCAGTCTGTGAGGCTGAATCACATGTTGAGTGAAGTGTGGTTGCATTAAGGTACTGTAGCTGTAATGTGTCTGTATGACTCACTAAATTTATATAAATTAACATTAACTTGACGGTTGATTAAATATATAGTTGCAAATCAGCGAGTTAGTAAATCTGTTGCGTGAAACTCTCAGATTGTTTGATTTTGGATTGGACTGAGGCTCAGAGTAGGACTGAAACATTTGGGGAGAATATCTTTTTGTTTTCTGGCAGAACTTGTGATGTAATTTGTGATATAATATTTTAAAGCCCAGCTTCACTGTGTCATAGATTTAAAACATGTGACTGCCACATGAGACACTATCAGAAGTGACTGTCAGACAAGGAGGAAGGCAGGAATTTGTAAAAACATTGACAACATGGGATTTTCTAAATTCCATACCAGATTCCATGATGTCTATATTTCTGTCTATATTATGTGCTGAGAATTGACAAGATTAACATTTCTGGCTTCAGAAACTTGTGTGACAGTGATGAGAAGCAGACAAACAAATCAAACTTCAAAATGTCTTTTCAGAATGTTTTTACATATTTGATATTCGTCTCTAATCCAAGTGGTTTGCATGAGCTCTAGTTTGCAATCAAGTCCCAGTGCTTTGCAGTGATTTTACTGAAAAATGAACACGTCTTCAATCTTCAGGAAATTTTAGAAGTTTTCTGTTAAACCAGTTTTCAAGTTTTGAGTCTTTTTCCTGACAGAAGCTGGAATGAGTTACTGTGGTATAGGCTGTTGTATTTAACTCCAGTGGTTGATATTTTCACAAAGCATAAACTTTTATTTATTTATTTATTTATTTATTTATTTACAAGAAGTACAAGGATTTGGGAATGTAAATGCAATCAGACAAAGGGTTGCAAATTTTCACAAACTGCTGAGTATGTATTTGTTCGAGAATCTGAGCACTGTGGCTTAAAGGTAACAATAGTTTCTGAGAGACACAAACTGGAGAAAAGTCCAGATTTGCATCACAAAAAAAATCCTGTTTGTCCATGAATTTGTTGCGTCTGCACTGAAATAAACCCGCTGTAGCCCAGTTCAGCAAAGATAAATGCAGGGATAATCAACATCTTATTTATTTTCCAGTCATCCTGAATTGAGCGCCTTTGCCAAAGTGGCGAAAAGTGATTCTAGATTTAAACTTATTAAAATAAACAGCAACACCTGGCAGGCGTGTTGGTTCATGGATCATGTTCTGATGCATAATAATGCAGCCATTACCACACAACCGTGTCATTTTCCAGCACCTGCTAAGTAAACGGCATGCCATAATCTGTCACATGTGTTTGTGTTTCTTAAAACATCATTAATATTCAAAAGAACTGCCATGTCCTCACAAGTGGTGCATTAGCCAATCAGAGCGGTCGCCCAGGAGCCTTGCTGTTATGTCAGTGGTGCTGCATGTTTGGCATGAGTAAGTGGCGCAGGATGAGGCCAAGAAAAAACAAAAGAACAAAAACTTCACTACAAAGCAATTAAGTTACATAATCAACCTACCACCACGCTGGATTTTGGGCCCCACGTGGCTTCCTTACAACACCAGAGCCCCCAGACTGCGTCAGGAATGTGACAGGGGTTCACAGTGACAGTGTGTGTGCGTGTGTTTGGAGCGGTACTGTGTTCAGCTGCAGCAGAACAGAACATCTGTAGGATGCAGTCAGGCCAGGTCAGACACAGAGAACAGATGAGACGTCAGTGGCAGATATGCAGAGCGTTCATCGGGGTCGTGCACGTGCCGCTTCACAGCTTCATACAGATGATGACTTGATGGGTCCAGTATGTATAGATACATGGAGATGCTCCATAGGATGCTACATTACAGTATATTTAATTTATACCTTCCTTGGATTGACCACTAGAGCATGACTAATACTGAAGTAAATGTTAGATACTAGACCTATAAAGTTAACAGGGAGCAAAATAGATATATTGGCCCATGTTTTTTTTTTTTTGTTTTGTTTGTTTTGTTTGGGGAAAGACAGAGTTGTATTAAAGAGAGTAAGTGATGGAGTCATTTTGTTATAGTTATTATATAGTCAATTTGTTATAATGTGAGATCGTGGGACTCTGTATGCATAGCACGTGTCTTTGGGTACATTTTGCACGTCACCTCTACACGTTAAGATCTTTGCATATCATTTTATAGCATTAAAATAAAAATGGTTTTGGTTTTCACAGAAAGAAGGTAATTTTTTTGCTACTACATGGGGTGCAATGAGACAAATGAGTTAATGATTTACAGTGAGGACACCGCTTGGCTCTGCACCACCATCTGCTCAGTTGTGATACGTACTCTGCTACATGCGCTGCAGACAGACTACAAGGATTGTTAGCAATGGAGTCAGAGCTGCTCTGCTGGACAAACTGTGTGTTGACAGATTTTAAATTACTCCAAGCACCTACTCCTGTATCATGTTATATACATAAAGAAGGTTTTATATTGGACAGCATACTGATGTATACATGATTGACCAGTACCGACCAATGACATTGATATATCGGTCAAATTCTGTTGGCTGCTGTGGTTAAAGCTGAAGCATCTCGTCTACTGTTGGATTGGCTTAAAGTCATTTTTGTGTCAATATTTGAGGATCTCTGACTCCTCCTCTAGTGCCACCATGTGGTTGACATTTGTGTTTTTTTTTAGCACAATGTCTTGTCATCTGGATGGTTGCCTTGAACTTCAGGACAACCATGATGAAGAGTCATGATTCTGGTGGTCAGGTCAAAATTTAAACATCATTACTCTGGTTTATGACTAAATACCTGCAACATGTTCCCATCAGCCTCACCTTTACTGTGTGCTAAGTGCAGTAATTAGCTTCTCAACCTCACAAGCACGGCTGTAGTCTTCATACATAACCATCATGGTGCCTTTAAAGTATTTGTTGAGGAGAGCATTATAAAATAGGCATTCGTAGTCGAGTGGATGAGTTTATGTGTGGGTGTTTCAGTGCTGGACCTTTTCCCCCTCACTGTGCTCAATTTACATTTAAATGTAAGATCTCAATGTGCTTTATTTGTGCATTACAATGATATTTGTATTTCCAAAGCATGAAGAATGAAAAAGAAATCCTGGTTGTGATACAAACAGGTTGCATAGTTATAAATATATTTATTAGAAAAACACAAACCTTCAGGAATATCACTGCAGCTCCCTTTGTGTTCATTTTAACATGACACATGCAGTACTTTAAGCAGTGTATACAGCACTGTATGCCAATAAAGAGAAGTGATTGTAGGTCTACAGGGGGTTTGTTATTTGCATGTTTTGCCATATGGTACACACTGAACTGCTGCTCTTACAAAAGGGAGTTTTTCATCAAGCGTGACTGTTTGATGTCCAGGTTGCCATGGCTACAGATGATATAATTTTGGGATCTACTTGAGTTTCTATTTGTAAAGTTGGTTTTGTATTGGTCTGTCTGCATGGATACAATGCAGATCGTGTGTGTGTGTGTGTGTGTGTGTGTGTGTGAGTAGTATCTGTGAGGCCTGCTGCTGATTAGTTCTGTGAACACTGATTTCATCTGGGATCTAATCTTCTTCTCTGAAGTCGTCACTAAATATCAATCATGTCCATTTCCTAAGCTGCTCACGGCCAACAGTCAGCTGATGAGGAAATCAATGAGTTTCTGCTGTGACAGAGAGGTTCAGACAGAAACCGGCCCGTCAGCTGTAGAGCTCTGAGGAGAACTGCCCTTTCATCTGAATAAGGTTTTTAAGCCACAGAGATTTACTTAACGCCACATCTGGCTTGAAGAACTGTCTTGTGTGTCGGAGCTGAAGGGGAACTGCTGCATAACGTTACATAAAGATCCCACTGATGAACAAATGCACTGTTGCTAATCTAATTTAAGGGTCTTTAGTGGCCTGGTTGATGATTGTATTGCATAAATCGTCACTTTTTATGAAGAGAAACAGGGAAATGGGGCCCTCTAGTAGTTGGTGTTACTTTAGGATGCTGTGATCATACAAGTTGTCTGACTATAATATACATTTGTCAGTTTCTATTGTATGATATCGGAGCTGCAGTTCCTCAATAGTTTGATCAATAAACTACATTTTTCTAATGTGTGGATACAATAGAAAAGTTTATGTTTTGTCAGTAAAAAAAGGGAAAGTCAGAGGAAAGATGTGTTTTTTTCCACAAAGGTCCACAACAGCTTGGACTTCTTAACCTTCCCCAGTTTGAATGGAGTGCAGCCTGCTGAGACACACACACACACAATATCACACACTAACAACGTCAATTTCACCTCCGGCAATCCGGCATCACATTTTTTTCCAGCCTTCGGAAAAATCAACTGAACTTTTGCCCACATTTAAAAAAAGAATCGTCACAAATTTAATGCCCGTAATGGATTCACTGGTCCCTTCATGCTGCACTTTCATGTGTTTTTCTTAAAATACATTGTGAACAGCCCCCCAAGGAAACCCTTACAAGAAGCAGATTTACACATGTAGTCTAAGTTTAGTTGTCTGTCTACATGCTGTGGTTTCTGTTTTAGATCAAACTAATTCTAGGAATGTGACCTGTTTAAGGCTTCCCTCCATCACAACACCAGCCTGTATTGACTTGTACTCTTTGACACGTCTCAGTATAAAGTCTGATTAGGTTGCAGCACATTAGCTTTGACTTGCAAGACCAGAAAAAAATGAAGATAAACGTTTGAGGATCGGGCTGAATGTGCATTCTTTCTGTAGCGACTGTCCTCTGATGAACTGAAATCAATAATCAATGATCAGAGACTGCTGATTTGTCTCTTTTTATCAGCCCATTTCTTGTAATGCCTCTCTTTCCCTCTTCACATTCTTGTCAGTGTGATCGGCAGGTCAACAGTCAAACCTTCCTGCTTCACTTTAATCCCGTTATGAGACGGACTCCTCGTGTTTCCTCAGACAGATGCTAGAAGGACACTGGTGGAGTTGCTGCTGCAGAAAGCTGATTTGTGTTCTGAAGGGATTTAAATTGTCACATTTTTGTTGGCGAGGCCGTCTTTGATTATGAACCCAAACACCTTATTCTGTTCTCAGCTTGATCCTAATGCCTCTCTCCTCCTGCCAAGTTAAATCTACAGGACAGCATCCAAGCAGGAGGCTGTGGCTGCAGAGTGACAACCTGGCCTGAGAAAGCCAAAGCACAGCTACATTTTATACCTTGATTAAACTTTCAGTCACTTCTGCACACCAGTAGTGGAAAATAACAAAATACATTTAGTCAAGTACTGTACATCTGTACCATTCTGGGGTACTTGCACTTCAGTTGAGTATTTGTAATTTATGCTACCCTTCAGAGAGAAATATTGAACTTTCTACTGCACTACATTTATCAAACAGCTTTAATTAGTTTAAGGCAAATATTTTACACACTGGACACACTTTATGTGCTAAGAATAAACCAATGGTTTCTAAACATCTTGGTCACATTTCAAATGTCTAGAAGGATTTTTCCCTTAAAACTTCCCACATGGCTTCCTTTCAGTTGTTCTAATGATCCAATATGTCACCAAAAATCAGAGAATCATGAAATCGTCCAAAAATTGAAAACAGATGAGTGAATCAGAACTTTGTCTTTTCTTTATTCCTCTCTCGATGATCATGTGTTTATCTGTTACATTGACCTGCTGTCCCTGTTATAAAAAACTGTTTCTGCATTATGTTGCAGATGTTTGCAAATTATTTAATTATCATTTTCTTCTATGTGATTTTATATTAATCTGGTTTATACGGTGGCCCAGAAGTGTCACAACAAAACAAAAGCCACAAC
>NW_007578078.1:0-16187 GCF_000690725.1 Stegastes partitus
AGCAGACCGCTGGGAGTGCGTTGCTCAGGTGGAGGTGGTGGGTGGTTTTAGATAGGATGTGAACATTGTGACAACATGGTAAATATGAAATCACAGCTGCAACTCTCTCAGGTTGGACTTGGTGTACAGCTCTGGATGACTATCTTTTAGTTGCTTTCTCTGTTTGTGACACTGTTTGGTCATTTGTTTTTTAGGTTTTTATTCCACAAGCCACATTGGAGCTGTTGCTGCATCTGCACTTACCCCCACCATACCACACGTTGTTTTTCTTCAGTGGCTCCAGTACTGTCAGCCTCTACAGTATTGTCAGTAATTTTGGTAAAAGAAAACAACAACTTTTTAGAATTTTAGATACAACATCAGACCAAAATAATGTTTCTCTTGACATCTGTACGATCAATGATTAAGGATATTTTCAGAAGAAGAGAAAAGAGTAACATTTGAAACAAAAGGAAAATCCACAGTGTCCGTTAAATGTACATGCTAAATCTGATTTCCTATATCTTATATCTTTCCTTCTGCTACGGCTATATTTCCCTGCCTGTACTCATATATCAGGAGTTACAGCAGTAAGCAATGTGACTTTGTGTTTGTTGGTTGACAAACTGACCAATCAGAGCAGACTAAGCTTTTCAGGAGGCGGGCATTAAGAGAGCATTTAGTCAGAGGGAGAGGGAAGCGATGCTGCAGAAATTACTGTATGAGGGAAAAACAATATGTTTTTGAACATTAAAGCATGTATACACAATCTGGACCTAAAAAATAAAAGAATCCTGTGAATAAACATGACATGAGCTCTTTAAATAAAGTACAACTTAAATTGGTGGCTTTTTTGTAGTTACTTTCTCAGATTATCCATCCATTATCCATACACCGCTTAATCCTCACTAGGGGCGCTGGAGCCTATCCCAACAAGTAGGGAACACCCTGGACAGGTCACCAGTCCATCGTAGGGCCACACTTAGAGACAGACAACCAAGCACACTCACACTCACACCTACGGACAATTTAGAATCACCAAGTAACCTCAACATGTTTTTGGACCTTGTGAGAGGAAACCAGAGAACCCGAAACTTCACGCAGAAAGATTCTGGTGCCCCCACTGGGACGCGAACCGGCAACCTTCTTGCTGGGAGGCAACAGTGCTACCAACTGCACCACATTGCAGCCCTTTCTCAGATTAGACAATGGAGATTCTAAGTGTTCCTAAGTACACAACTGCAATTCATTTGCATCACTTACTCACTTTCTGGAGTCTTTCCTCTCTCTCTCTCTATGGTTGACAGCTGTCTTGTACATTTGAGGTAATTTGCTGTTTGGTAAATTCAAACTAGTAAATTCAGTTTCCAGGTTTTGCTTTGGATATCAGGATTTGGTTAGCTTAACTTAGAATAAATACTGGAAGCAGAGGGGATCAACTAGCTGGGGTTACACTAACTGACATCTTAAAAACAGCAATTTTGTTGTCTTAGGCAAAGCTAAGTGATTCCAGTTTATCCATCTACCCAGAATTTCTGTGCTGCGTCTTTAGCTGCAGCATTGGTTACCAGATACAGTTTTGTTTAGAAATGCTTGTATGCGATTCTGCACAGGGCAAATTTGCCCAAAGGTATTATGAATTGTCATCTATTGCAACCATCCAGAAACCTAAAAAATAATGTGACAGTCCAAAATGGACCAGGTGCATACAAGTCCAAGAAAAACCATAAAATATCTAAAATCCAAAACAAAACCAAACACAAGCTGTACTAAATATATTTAACATAGGTGTTTTCGTCTTAAATTCAGCTTTTTTTTTTGTTGTTGAACTTTTTATTTTTTCCACAGAGGTAAAACAGATGAAGATGTACAAAACTCACCCGTGACAGTTTACAACCCACTCAGTCCATATCATGTTACCTTCAGTCACAAATACATATAAAACCTCAAATGCAACCTTTTTTAAGTGAAGAAGAATTTATTTCCCAATGCTCCTGGCATCACAAATTCCGTTAAAAAAAAAAGAAAAAAAAAGAAATATATATATGATACAGGTAGTCTTACTCATATGGTGGACAATCTGCCCTCCGTGACTTTAGATGACTGACCCATGTAAGGCGTGCTCTGTGAACTTGAGCGGCGTCGGGAGGCCAGCACCACGGGGCCGTGCGCTTTGTCAACTAGAAGCAGTGGGGAGGACAGAGTAGATGCTGCGCTGTGCTGTGTTACACAACGAGGTCAGAGGTCAGGTGTAGAGGTCAAAGGGATGACTGCTGAGCAGCCTGTGAAACCAGCACTTGAGTTCCTTCACAATCTGTCACATGTAATATCCACCATGGAGTGCTGAGACGCTCTGAGTCCGACTACCGCTGAAGTCAGACTGCTAATCAAGACTCAGACCGTCTGCCATGCTGAACAGGGAGCATACAGAACTGATCTCGAATGGATGAAAATAGCTTTTAGATTGAAGGCTTACCTGTGGGACCAGGTACAACTGTAGGCACAAGTTTGGACAACTTCTGGCTTCATACCTCATAAATATAAAAGACTAAAAATTGTAGCATGTGCAAGAGCATTCTTCTAAATCATCTTTTAGCAAATCCCCCATTTTCCCTCCAAACAATGTGATTGGAGCCAAAGAGGTCCCTGTGAGTTTCATCTGTCCACAGCACTCTGGCCCCTTACCTCATCTCACTAATTGTACATCCTCGATTCTGTTCCTCAACTCCTCTCCTCGCGTCTTCGTAACTCCCACCAGAGATTCGAGTAGAGGAGGCAAGGTAGAGATACAAGGAGGGAGGAGTCGAGGTAACAGGTTAAAAACCTCACAAAATGAGACATCCTCACTTCGGAGTGTTAGTTTAATAAAAATATGACCATTGTTATGTATTTTGATCTACCGGGGCCTCCGTAGTTGAAAAACCCGAAAGGGCTTGGAGTAATCTGCTGGACTTGTTTTGTTATTAAGACTGCACTATCCCCAATGAATCTGTTACACTGTTCATTAAAAGGTCAACACTGCGACGTAGTCCGAGTCCTACGTTTATTTCAAGTCACTGTAGTAAAGACATAACAACCATGGCCTTATTCTAACCTACCACTGAGTTGTATGATCTCTGTCAGATGAACAGAACAATGCTCGTGACAACTTACACCATAAAATAAATTGTTATCAGCCACAACATGGCAGATTGTGACAAGAACAAACAGATGCCATACATTTTTATTTTTATTTAATACTTGTGAAGTGTTGAAATAGTCATGACATATAAAATAGTATGCAAATGAAGAGTGACAGATATTATGATTGAGTGATGTATGTATGTATGTATGTATGAATGTATGAATGAATGAATGTATGAATGAATGAATGAATGAATGAATGAATGAATGAATGAATAAATACTTTATTGATCCCCCACTGGGGGAAATTTACACACCACAGCAGCATCCAAAAATATAGAAAGTACAAGAAAATAACAGTAATTCAGTAATGTGCATCCCCAGTGTCCACACACAGCAGGTCCAAGTCAGTCTGCATACGATTAAAGTCTCCTGAGATGATGATCAGAGACTGAGGGTGTGATGTTTGCACGAGTGTAAAAACAATAGAGCCATGGCTCAACGGCTCAACGGCTCACCAGACACGGACCCCAAAAGCTTGTATATGGATGTATGTATATATGTGTATATATATCATATACACACATTTGTGTGTCGTGCTCCCTGCATGCTTTGTATATTCTAACTGTATGTCACAGGTGCAGGAAAGACTTCTTCAAGGCTGCACCTGTGCATCCTCTGTCATAGCTCCTCCAGCAGCCTCCTCCATCCTCATTTCTCTGTCTTCAAAGTGCAATTTAGGAATTGAGACGTCCTTTGTTATGGCGCACCAAGACTGATTTCCAGGCCATAGGCTGAAAGACAGACAGGGGAGTCGAGGAGGCTGAAATCTGTGAAATGAGATAAGTCCCGTGTTGTCCAGATGTTGCTTTGCAGGCTACAGATTTGAGTTTTGTGATGATGAGGCAGGTAAGGTTTCCTTGTAATGCCTCTTTCATGCAGAACCATCTGACTCATCAGAGCTGCACAGTGGAATTGTAAATTCCACAGTTTCCTTTAAAAGCCTTTCCTTAATCACATTTTTAACAGTGGTAACTGCTCGGTAAGAAGTACTATGTGGATCTGAAAATAAAAGCTTTAACGATCTCTCTCTGTTACATAAACCAGCCTGTGTGTGTTGGAAATTACCAAACAGTTTGAAGAGTCACAGAATTAATGAGTTTGGGGATGTGATGATTTTTACCTACCTTACAAATCTTAAGTTAATTTTGGCCCATTGGGTCATGAAGTTCTGAGACTTTACAACTCTTCTACATGCCCCAGTTGCTGCTGAGTTTTTCACCTTTTTAAAGTTCATTAAAATGAAATGTGGCAATGCACTAGCATTTGAAGAAATATTTTGATGAAATTCCAACTACTTCTTTTGACTTCAGAAACAAATAAAACATTTAATTTGCCCAGGGGTGCCCAAACTCTTGCATATAACTGGATAAGGCTGTAAAAGGTAACGCTACTCCTAGATTCAGAATGATATTTACACCCACTGGAAGCAACATTGACACTATAAAGGAACAGTTAAGCTTTGATGAAAGACAGCTAGATTAAATGATACAGCAGCAGGAGCAGCAGCCCTACTGCAGCCAGGTGGTCGCACAACAGTGAGAACGTCTCCTCTCTCCACTTGGTTATAACCCCATCTGCTCCTTCAAAGCTGTGTGAGGCAAACTGAAACTCCTCACTGTCATGCATGGGTGTCTCTGCAGGAGGGGTAGTGGGGGATTGAGTGGTGCCCAAAGGGGTAAAGCAATCCTCTCTACTCTGACCTCTCAGCAAGCCCAGGATTCATTATGCTCTGCTGCTGCAGCGTGAAAACAATGATCTATCCGTGGCTGCTGCTTCCTCTCATCCATCTAATAGTCAGAAGGGGTGATTGATTGATTGATTGATTGGCTGACTGAGCAGAGAACTGATGTTACTCAGCCCACAACTGTTTTGTTCAAGTGTAATTTCCCATCTGTGCTGTCTGGACTATGTAGGTTACTAACTGCTTACATACTGTACACAGGTAACTTAGTAAGACTCTGAGATGTTTGGGTTGTTTGAAACCACTGATTTGTGCTTTGTGAAGTTTGAACTTCTGCAGGTAGTGCATTCTATGTTCAGATATTCCTACGAGGCAGAATTGAAAGGGATCCCTCTCACTTCAGCCTACACCAGATACCAAGAGAAATCTGCCAGATACCAAAAGCGCTGCTGAAATGTCTGTAGCCTGAATGATGGCAAGATACCACGGCGGGTAATTCTGGGAATTAATGCTAGCAGAGAAGAGTGTGAACAGCTTTTTGTGACCCACAGTTATGTTCCATTGTTAAGCGGCCTCTACTGTTCCTGTGAGACAGCAGCAGCAGTCATTTCAGCCAATGTCACAATGCGTCAGGTTTATGGTATATTAGAGGGACATTAATCTCGGACATCACTGTTCCATGAATTTACCTTTATTTTTGGCTAATCTCATGTGCTTGTACAGTGCTGTTGATCATATTTTAAAATGATTCATTTACACATGAAAGCTGGCATGTTTTGAGGTGAAAGCTGTTAGTTCTTGTGTCTGTATTAGCATGAGGCTGCTGCTCAGTTCAGCAGGGGCAGGGGATATCCTATTAATGGACTTATTCATGGTACCAGGGAGGCAAAGTGGAGGTATCAGAGGTTCAAAGAAGCACTTTGACCTCACTAAGACCTGGCATCTGTGGCAGAATGACCAATAGCTGTGTTTCTCTGGCATCAATTCAGTCTTTAAACCAGCTCACTGACTCCTCTCTCTACAACTCCATCATCCCTCCCCCTGTGGGCCCTGTTTGGTGTTTTAAAGCAGCCCTTCCCAGTGTGACATGCAATAGATGGTGGCTGTGTGTGTTGTAGCTCTGACATCAAGCTGGCTCAGAGCTGGCAGGTAGAGGCCAACCTACTCAGATAACAGACTGGCGTTGCCCTCCGTTGGCCATGCAGAACCCCAACCATCTGGGACAGAAGAGCAGGGACAGTGATGGACTGATACAGTGGCTGTGTGATTGTTAGGGAGGAATCCCTGGGCAGTGCTAATGGCTTTAGGTTGAAGATTTCAGAGGGTTGGGGGCCTAGTGTGCATTCAATATCTGTTGCATGTAAATCTTAGTTGAAGCCTCCACATTGTGGCTGCATGCACATACATGTCCAGCCATATGGTGCCTCCTGGTAAGGAATGTGGCTTGTGTTGTGTTGTAATATATATTACAGTGTGTGTTTGAGTATTTGTTTACCACAGTGTTGTGTGAAGAGTGCAACCACAACTGAAGTCATTGCTTTCCTATTTTCACTTCAAAAACACTTCACAACCTGAACATATTTAGTTCAACATGTGTGAAATTAGTTCAGGGATGACAAATGGGATTGGAAGTAAAATTTCTCAATGATTCTTTTGGCATTGGAATTTTGAAACCTGTTCTCGATGCCCAACCCTAAAGGTATCATATCCAGATTGCTTCCTCAGCCAAAATGTTTAATTAAGCCTTCAGCTGACATCAAGAAACCCAAATCCAGCACGAAACTGTGAAAACTCACTGTTACGATTCATTAATATGGTTTTCTTCCTGTTCATCAACTCATTCATTCAGCTGATTCATCAACTGTTTTAGCTGTAGAGTCAAAACACACTTTTTATCTGATGGTATGTCGTTATTAGCTTTTAAAGGACTGAAGCTTGGTTACAGAAGCAGTAAATATGTGGGCAAATTCACTTTTTCAGATCCTGTTTGAATCAGTGGTTAAAGCGAGTTCACTTGCTTATACTTGTAAATGCCACCTTTCACTCAGTCTGCCTGTTATGCTCAGACCTTCTGTGATTATGGGCTGATACAGTATTGAACCACTTGTGGTAAACGGTGTATTGAGCATGCATACCATGCCCCCATCCACAAGGAGAGGGACAGAGGGAACAAGAGGCGGTATGTTATTTTGATGGCAAGCTGATTGTGCCGAGGTTGCAGAGGTTTTAAAGGTGAAGGGTTAAAGATGCAGCCTTTCTTTGTCAACACACAATGGGCCACAGCGGAGCAGGCTCCGGCTGTATTGGCTGCTGTTGGAAGCCTTCCCAGCCTCGGGCTATAATGGTCAATAAGCTGTCATGAGGATTAGCAACACAGACCACACACTGGAGAGTTCCATTCTTCTTTACTGCTGGTCCATTATCAGCAAGCACTGCAGCCTTGGAGTATCCACTGAAACAAGGCTTAATCCTGATCCCAGAAATTCCACTATTAAGAGTGGACCAGGGGGCAGCAAAGAGAAAATTGAAACATGATGTGTGGGAGGACTTATTGACCACTATCTTTACAGTGTGTCCTTGTACAGACATTGGCCTTCTGTTGAAAGGTCATTTTGACAAAAGACCGGCCATTCTTTTTAAGCCTGCTGTAGCGTTTTACATTTTAAATGTGTAGCTTCCAGGCAGGAAACATTTTCAATCGTTTTAGCAAAGCCTGAACTGTGTTTTGCAGTGACTTAAAATGGCTTGTGTTGTGTAATCCATCCGTGCCTGCTTTTATTTTAGCCGATACAGTTTTGAGGACAGGGCGATTTGAAAATATGCACAGCTTCACCACACAGTACAGACATGTCTTTGCAAAAACAGAAGCAGACATGGTTCTCACTGTGACACAATTACTGATGTCCAGAAAGATTTCAGTTGTTGTCATACCAGATGTAAACAGATGAAACCTGCAGAAACACACTGGACACTTACAACAGTACACACTTTAGCAGATGCCTGTAATACAACAGTATCCATCCACACACACAGTTTTGGGTTATTTTCTTGTTTTTGAGGCATCAGTCCTTTCTGGTTCCACACCGATTATGCAAGTGAACAGGATTTTAGTACCCGCCACCATATTGACAAGGGGCGCTTAAGCATTCAGTAGCAATGTGTCTCCTTTCATTTGGTTCCCTTGAAAGCTGCTCACAGTGAGTTCAGTTGCTAAAAGAAACTGCGGTTAAATATTTCTATATTTGTTTACTACTTTTGGTCATTCCTGTGCCTTTATTTGATAGTGGCAGGGAGGAGAGACAGAAAATTTGGGGAGAGGGAGTAAAGAAATGACAAGCAGCAAATAGTTGTCAGCTATGGGATCAAACCACTGTGAACGACTACTGAATTAATCTCTTGACTATCTTGCAGATTAGTCAATTCATCTAAAAAATGGGCTTTAAAAAAAAAAAAAAACCTAAATGACCACTTCATTGAAGTTAATTTTATTTTGGCAAACTGTGTGTCATTATGTAATGAAGCGCAGTAGGAAATGGAGACCAAGGTTTACCAATGTAAATGCAATGCTGTAGGGTAATAACTGGTTTCTGAACCCCCTAATAAAGTGAAAAAGTTCAGTCTGTATATTAAACAAAGGACAACTTGGACATGGTGGATATTTTACAAGAATGAAGCTGCTGAAGCAACTCTTTTTCTGCTTATTGTTTAATTGTTCTCTTAACTTTGACAGTATCTTCAAATTCTGTGGCTCAGCACATTGTCACAAGTGCTATCCAAATTGTACACAGTGTACAAACCACCTTTTTGTTATGTGATCTTTTAAAGTGCTCCTATTCGTCAGAAACCGTGGACTTTTATTTCACTTTGAAACTAAAATGAGTTAGACTTTGCTGCTGCTGCCATCATCTGAAACTGTAGCGCTGCCTGCCGCCAAAGTTATGAGTAGAGCCAAAAAAGAACTGATGTCATGATGCAACAATTAAATTGGGACACAGAAAAAAAACAATGGAATGAAATACAGTCTTTTGCATTTATTTATTTATTTGTAAATATGCGTTTGTTTACAATATTGATGGTGCTTTTTCAGCATTATGGTAGTCCTAAAGCAGGGACTTGCAGCAAAGAGCTTTTGACCCTATGTGGTATGTGCCCTTAACTCTGGGCTGTCAAATTGTAGAGTTTGATTTGTAATGGCAAGAAGTGAATTATTTAATCACTGTTTCCTGAAAGACAGATGTCACCACTCACATGGTAAAAGGCCAGTTCATTGCACAGTTCTATACACCTCTGTTGTAGTGGGGTGGCAGCAGATGTCTCTGAGATGTATACCTGAACTCTTTGGCAAATAAAACTAAAACTATATGCATGGCTAGATACAGCACTTATATTATATTTAATTTTGTTGTGCTGACTTTAAACAAAATAAATGCCATTATCTGCTGACAACTGGTTAGCAGTCATGGAAGCAATTTGGTTAAGATACACAAAATATCATGGTCATTTAAATCGGTAGTTGGTAAACGTGTTGTAGTAATAAGGCAGGATAGAGAAAAAATGTATACAAATATATATATTTGTTAGTTAATAGAAATAAAAGATTAAGCTCTACACCAGTGCTGCAGCTAAAAAAAAACCAAAAACATTATTTCTAAATGGGATTGTGCACTTTTCCTAACTCTCACTTTTAAGTTGTGACATATCTCAGTGTTCGTGACATTTGTGTTTGTTGCGTGCATGTTCCACGTCAATATAAGCGTATGTCTGTTTAGGGGGAGGCCGACTGTGGCACGTGTGTGTTGGTGTATGCTCCAGGGAGAACATATGCCAGTGTTGACTGTGGGGCTTGGATGGAGGTAGGAGGAGGGGGCAGCTGGCGTGTGTCGGGTCAGGGGTCTACAGCTGTTGATAGCACAGTGGGACACTGAGACAGATAGGGGGAGTCGAGCAGAGGGGGGATCTGACGCACCAGCAGCCCACGCTCTGCACCAGTCTGGATGTGAGTGATGGAGCTCTGCGAGCTCCGTGTAAGTGAGAAGTGGTCACTCGGTGGTCGCACAGATGGCCAGGCTCTGATGGAGGATAGATGGGGAAAAAGTGGGTATAAAATAAAGCTCAGACGGCAAGAGGGTAACCAATATGAAGCAAACAGATTGTTCTGGGGTTGTGGTAGTCAGATAATATATCAGGCAGTTCATTAAAAATTAGATTTGATCCTGTCAACGTGCTTGATTCAGCATTGGCTGTATAGTTCAGTAACCTTATCCAGGCTAATTTAGACTTATTGCTCTTACTTGCTCCACTACCTCATACATTAGGACATTGAAATAGTCACAAATACAGGAACAGTGTTTGGAAGTGTGCTCGCTGCTGTCAGAATTCCCATCAGATGAGTAGAGTACATCAGTTAAGACTTGTGTTTTTCAAGTTCTGCTCAGTCATCAATTGGTATTTCATTTTTATTTTATTCAGGGACATGAAAGAAATCTGTAGTCCCTGGTCTGCTGTTGAAATGATGACCTGATATGAGAGTAATATATAATTTAAAATTTATGGATGACAATATAATTAGAACATGCAGACGATTACAGGGACAATATACAGTACACACCCACCAAATAATAGTTCCCCTCTGTCTTCCTTACACACACACTCTCTCTCTCTCTCTCTCTCTCTCTCTCTCACACACACACACACACCTAAGTGAGCTATCACTACCGAAAATCCCTAGTAAATTACTTACATTAGGACAAACAGTTTTAGCCATTTTTATGTCAAATTATGCAACGGAGATATTGTCACAACATGCTATTAAAGTGTGCCAATTTACATTCATTTCTAGAACACAAATCTAAACACCGGATAGTTTGTCTGAAATTGTTGTTTTATGTTGTTGCCTTATAAGAATAAAGGGTTTTTACAGAGAGAAATGTTCATCACTATAAATTGAAGTGATACTATCAACAGCTAAAGAAAAGAATGCTTTTTGAAATTGTTCTTAGAAATAAAATGTTCTATATATCAGGCCATGTATGATATTTGAACAAATCATCTGTAAAAAAAACAAAAAAACCCCCTTCAGAATATAGACAGAAATCAAACTGGAAAGTGAGGTGGGTTTAAGTACTACTGAGGTAGATTCAGTATATGAGGAGAAAAACGCATTTAAAGAAGTGTATTGTAAAATTCCATACATTTAGTTGGAAACCATCGATAAAACCTTTAACTAACAGATATCACACTGAAATGTCCCCAGTTACTTACTTACATAAAACAATTATTTCTTGTATTCTTTGTTTTCTGAAATTGTTCAGATATGCAAATTGTATATGATGTAATTTAATGTGCACTAATTTACGCATGCTTACGCAAATAAATACACCTAAATGTGTATTTATGATGATGTCTTTCCACTAGTCTGAAAGAAGACATGCTAGGGAAGCAAAAATAACCCACAATCTTAAAATTGTGCAGTGCATGAAACAAAAAAAAAAGGTTTTTGCAAGTAGTCTCTCACCTCAAACCGTTTTTTGGTACTATGGAACCACCACACAGTATTTACATCACTGCCATTGTTAGCACAAGAAGCTTTTTGTCAGCAAAACATCAACTCAGACATTAAATGACAGATGCAGTTAGGAAAGTTTAGCTTTTTATTTAGGACATCTGTAGATTATCTTCTTGATAGATCGTTTTGTCTTTTTTCTGACGTTACAAGACAACATATTCACGTCTTGTTTTTCGAAACAGTTAAAAAAAAAAAAAAATTTCAGTTGAGTAACATGTGCCACAGAAAAATATTAAATCATCATATTTAAAATGCTGCAACCATCTTTTTAGAAAGTTTTTATTAGAAGCTGTTTTTTTTTTTCTGAAACAGAAATGTAAAAAGAAAGAAAGACAGAATACACTTTCCAACATCTATTAGCCTTAACCCTAACTCTGTTGAGTTTATTCACTTTATCTTGTTCATGTTAAAACTTAAAATTACACAATGTGCTTTTTGAGGTAGTTATGCATTTGAAATTTTCCTCGGCAGCACCTTCAGCAATTGCTTTGTCCGAAGAAAAAGGAGAGTATACCTACATACATGCAGTAATTATTCAAGTTAGAGACACAATTATAGGATACCTTAATGCTCACTTACTTTCAAAGCCACAATTACAGGACCGCATTGTCAGCATGTTGTTGCAATATACATTCAATGTAGTAAAACATCTTTCTAAATTTTGTATGCAGGGTGAAAAACATAGAATTTTGTAAGTTGTAAAATATCTATGGTTTAAAGAGCTACATTTTCCCAGTATTAATAACACCACAAAAAATGTAGTTTTTAAATCCATTTTTTTTTCTATGTGAAATAAATAATTAACAAGTCATCAGCATTTTTGAGTTCTCTCTACCTCTATCCATCCATGGTTATGTACATAGAGGTGTAGGACTATCAGTGTATCACATATCTAACAGTCAAACTGTCTGTGTACCTTCTCTCCAGGTTTTTACAGTGAACATCCATTGGAGTCTGAACACAACAACAGCATGGGTGAGTACACAAACATTTATTTACCTCTTAGATGTAAATGGTAATTGACTTTGACTACTTTGTAGTTTTCCCATTTTAGTCATTGAAGCAATTGCAGTTTAGCACATATTTTCATTTTTTTTTATACCACAGTGCCAGTGAAAATCACAAAAAGTACTCTCAAAAACATAAACATCTTCCCTTTGCTAATACCACAGTCTTCCTCATTTTTAGTTTTAGGCATTGAATAACATCGTTAGATAAAGAGCTCCATCTAGTGGTAAAATATGAAACTGTGAATGTAATAAATGAGTTATAATTTCCAGTCGAATCCACAAGAGGACAGTATACACTCAGTGATAATGGCAGTGCTTTCCAAGCAGAAGCTCTTTAGCTGTAAAAGAGAGAGTCAGTGTGCAATAAGGTCCAGCAGGTGAAAATTAAATTTGTGAAACTGGCACAGATTATGACAGGAAAACAAAAAGTCTCTCTCAATCAGTATTAATACTTGCTGGCCAAGTGATCACAGAGCATGCCTTTTAAATACAAGCCTATTCTGGTCTTAGAAGCCTCTGCTTGGTGGAAGAAGTGCAGAGCTAAAACGTGAGGTAAAAAATATGTGAGAAATGTTTAAGTCTTGGCCCCAGAGGAAACTGGGAGCAGAGGAGCCAGGGGTGAGTCAGTGGTCCAATGTTAAGGTCCAGGTTCAGGCGAAGTTCACTTGGGACTCCCCTGGCTGCCATCGCAGCGCCAGGTGGCACCGTGGAGGGGGTCAGAGGTTGGACACAGTTCAGAAACTACTGACCTCGCCGTGACTCTGCACTGACCTGATTGTGTGCAGCTCTCCTCCGGCCTGGGCTTTCTTATCGTCCCTCTATAAACCTGTGAGAGGAGAAAGCAGTGGAAGCAGGGGGGGCGCTGAGAAGTGGAATGAAGCCAGAGAGGAACTATTAAACCTGTGCACACACTGAATGGGCAGCATTGTTAGCTTGCTGCAGGAGGAGGCGTGGATTTATGAGTTCCAGCCTGATTGGGTTGTAAACTTGACGAGGTGGGCTTGCTGCCGCGACCACTCTCCCTCTCTGTGTTGGCCCTATTCTCCTCCTAGGATGCCTTGGTGCATCCACTGGGCAAGGGTGATACTGAGGTCAAGGGGGGCTGAGGCAGGGCTCCTCAGGCTTGTAAATGCTCTGACAGGGGTGGGAATTCAGAGACCCCCATTCAGTGGCCAAAAAAACCCAGGTCAGGGGCCAAATAGCTGAGTTAGCAACAGCTGTTTTCGCCACTAGCGCTGTAGACCAAGTCCTAATGTCAACTCAGATATCTCAAATGAAAAGCTTTTTTTTTTTTTTATCCCCTGTACTGTTCATCTGCATTTTTCTCACTGAACTTGCAACTTGCATCAACGTGCTCATAAAGCTGCAGATGGTCATTTATTGAGGATTGATTTGTTGTTCATAGGGTTGTAAACCTATGACAGTGTAGTACCCTGGCCACAGATGTAGCTCTTTGGTGGTAAAATGCAGGAGTCCATAAAAAGATGGGGCTGCACGTTTCATCATTCACGCATTCATTTCCATCAGCTGTTCCTCTCTGTAGTTGTTCATACTGAATGAATATTGTTTAGGCTTTTGTATTTTCGTAAAAAAAAACAAACAAAAAAAAACAATTAACCAATAAAATGTCTTGACTTTATATCCTTCATATTTAAGCCTTTTTTCACAGCCTGTATCAGGACTTGTGTTCAGGGTTCCTCTTCCGTTCACCTCCAGGGTGACCTGGCTCTGTCACCTGGTTCTAACCCCCCCCCCATCCAATGACCAATGGTTGCAGTGGGGTTATCAGGGTTCTGTTCCGTGGTTAATCATTACCAGCTGGGGATGGGACTTTCTCTTCTTTACTTTGTCCCTGAGTGGTTTGACTCACTAGATCTCTACCTGCTGTTTCCAGTTCAGTCCAATACACTTTAACTGTGATCCTCTGTTTGGATTGGACACAGAGGGCATGAAAATGTAGGTTAAATAACTGTGTTGATAGATTTTTTTTTTATTTTATATCCAACTGGATCATAAATGTGGATCATGGTATTTAATCAAAAACTGCATTGATGTGTCAAAAAATCTCTTTATTTTTGATTAGACTATCTTTCAGGAGACTGTATAGTTCTAGTGGTCATTTATTGGTTTAAAATCACCTCATAAATCCAGCCAGGCCTCCTGCAGCACTGCACAGCTCAGTCCATGAGGGGGCAGCAGATCCATGCTGAACCTCTATGTAATGTATGCTCCCACGTGCCACCTGGACCCAATGAACTCAACACCCATATGGAACTACTTGGCTGTAGCCCAGCACATGCCTTTCCTTTGTCCTCACATAACTGGGCTAACTTCATATGCCTGTATCCAAAAGTCATTCAAAATCACCAGGTTTTCATTTTCCTCCATGCTGCACAGCAAAGCAGTCAAACACTTGACGTTGCCTCAGATCCCCCTCTTTGTTCCTTTATGCTGTTTTTTTTTCTTCCTTGAAAGTGGATTTCACTGTTAGCCTCAGGGCAGTGTTTTTGACTGAGGTGAATGTATAGATAAGCAGATGAAGGAGAAAGAAAAAAGGCCACTAGTAGCCATTTTCTTTCACTTAATTTTTTCTTCTCTTCTCCCATGGGTGTCCCAGCCTTTTGCACTCCAAATATGGCGTAAGTGCCACACAGTGTTTTGGGAGCTTCTGACCTCTGTGCTTTCTTATCATTTTAGCCTTTAATAATTCATGATTAGGCTAGATTTGATTCCCCCGTCCTCTTTATTCTCACTTGATGCAACTCGCTTTGGCATTAGACTCGGGGTCAGCCTGCGGAGTGTTTCCAGGTCAGGGAGAAGTGGGTCACGCTGTTCCCAGTGTCAGTGCCTATAACTTCACAGTGTGTGATGACAAAGCCCAACTCCACAGCGATAAACAAGCAGACTTTTGTGTGGCCCTGATATATGTAGCAAACAGTAACCATCCGCCTCATCCCGGCCTCTGAAGATATCCTGCTTTACTCAAAGCTGCGGCAAACCTGCGCTGACATTTCATTTACTCATTCACTTATTTATTTGTAGATTAATCCCTAATTTAAAGTCAGGAGAATGTATCACAGTTTCCACAGAGCTTTAAAAAAGCTGCAGACTTAAAGGAGCTTCATTTTACGAATGCTCGGCTGTTTGAAAGTGGTTTTCAAAACACTAAATAAGAGGATTTATTTAAAAGGGGAAATTTAAATGTATGCCTTAAAATATTGGTCTACATTAGTCTTCAGTTGTTTTGTACCAGCATACAGAACAAATATGCATACTTTTCTGATAATTTTCTCCAAGAAAAAAGTAAAGAATGCATCAGAGAAATTATTTCAAGTCTACATACATATACGTAGTGTTTTTATGGCCAGCAGTCACAGTAGGCTGTCTGCCTGTGTGTGTGTGTGAGGGCGAAGAAATTGTGCTAGTTTACTCCTTATTAAAACAGTTGGGAAAGACACAAAGTGACCTGGGCTGCTTCTTATTGTCCCCTCCGACACTTTTCCACTGTAAATAAATGAAAAAAACACACATTGTGGCTCTGCTCTGGCTGGAAAATGTCAATGTGTTTGAAATTTCCCAGCATGTTAACATAACCTTACAGGGCAATTACAGCAAGATTATTCCCATATGTCTATATCTCCTCCAATTACATACTGAAATGGGGTTACGAGGGTGATTAACTTTCCAAGAATTGCAGGCACAGATAGTTTCCCTTTCAAAAAAATTAAAAAAATAAAACATATATATCTATATATATATACACTAC
>NW_007578078.1:16233-83141 GCF_000690725.1 Stegastes partitus
TATACATACACACTTTTTTTTTTTATTGCAGTGAGTTGAGTTGATTTGAACTGAAGGAAAATTTAGTGTGTTTCTCTGTTTCAAATCACTGGTACATTTAATTACAGTATATTTTGGTGACTGTCCTGTAATTACAAAAATCCCAGGTTCAACCATCACAGCGGTCTTTAAACATGTCCTTGATAGGGTTCTCTCCGACCTTCCTGAATTATCATGGCGTGTCATGGAAAGGTGGGAATTGTAGGTCAGGGGCATATCAAAACAGAGAAATAAAAGCAGCTTCATGGAACAAAGCTGGCAGGGTTTTCTAGCTTGTTTCACACGTTTGCTGCAATTGATGATTTTCAGCCCAAAACGGAAAATCTGAAAAAAGTCATGGAATTTAACATCTGGGTCATGGTGGGAAGCCTGCCTTAGGAAACATGCTGTATCCCCACCTGCTTTGTCGGTTATGACTGCCAGCTAAAACGCCTACACTGAGGCTACAGGCAACAGAACATAAAACAAAAATCAAATGAATGTTGGTAATACATGAGTTTCAGTCTAAAGTGTTCATACAAGGCCAGCATTCAGCGAATCACACAAGGAATGGTGTGTGACAACCTGGGGGGGAAAAAAACAAAAGAACACAAGATGTTAGCTTACGTATTTTTCAATAATGTTACAACATATATAATAGCTCTAACCTAATAGGAATAATGAAAATCAAAAGATAATGCAAGTAGGTGCTATAATGAAACTACCTTACTTATTGGGTGATTATCTTTTTAATTTGTCCAAATACACATTGTATTCTAGGAGATTTGTGTTACAGTTAGGGTGTGTTGCCTGACTTCATGATGGTTTTGTTCTGCCTGAAATATGCTGCTAGCACCAAGTATCAAAACCTGTCAAATAGTGAAACATTTCGTTGAGCGTCTTGTCAGATTCCTCTTTTTCCTTACTTTTTTGGATCACAGTTTCTGATTTAAGCCTGAATCCTAAAATTCAGTTATCATACCAGCGTGAGTATTAAAAATTTCAAACAATACCCAGCTTCTTACATGAATGCTGACAGTTCTCCAAAGCATGCCATACCTTTGTTGATTTTTACATGCTCCTTTGCCCATATTTCATGCTGCCATTGATTTTATTTTATATTTCATATGGTAGAAATCAGTTTGCAGAGGCCTGAAAAGTCTGTTCGAGAACTCATCAGAATGAACATCATGTCAGTGTTTTAGTCAGAGATAAGTTATTGCTTTGTGGCAGTACAGTGCAGACTTTTCAAGTCAATCTGTGCCGACAGCTGCACAGCCAGAATGCATACCATAACCGCTATTAAAAACTCCAACCACACTCACACGCTGTAATGAGGCGAAACTACTCATTCTCAGCGAGGTGGAATAAACACATTCACATCCAGAAAACACCATGGTGTTCTACGGGGAATGTCAGCAATTGAAAGTAAGTAGAATACGGAGCACCGCACATGCAGTATGTCAATAGATTTAAAAGACATTTGCAAAGACCACAGTTTTGACACAGTCAAATACTTCTAATGTGTTAAAGTAAAGCCCAGCCATTTAGAGCCTACAAATGCCATAGAAAGAAGAAATATCTGAAAAATCTTGTGGTATTCTGTAAATTGCTTTGATCTGGTGATGAAGTATGCCAAAGTTAAAGTCCTGTAAAAATACCACTGTCTGAAATTTCTTCCTTTACCGTAATACAGTGGAGGTGAATGGAATCTGTCAATAACACCATCATTGTTACTCTGGATAATCCATCAAGCTGTGGACAGTTTCTGTTTCTCACTGTAGAAATAGTCCTCACAAAAACTGTTGACAGATGTAAAATTTTTTAAATATCCAAATTTTTCAGTTGTGTGAGCACCACAAATAAATGAAAACCAATTCACTTTCAATATATTAAAATTCTTAAAGCCAAAACTCACAAATGTTGATAAATAAAACCCAAACTAGATTAGTGCTGCAGCGATTAATTGATTTATCAATTATAAGATTCATTGCCAACTGTTAATAACTTTTTTATGCCAAAGTTCTCAGATCCCAACTTATTAAATGTGAATATTTTCTGGTTTCTCTCTTCCTCTATGAAAGTAAATTGGAAGTCCTTGGGACATGGACAAAACTAGACATTTGTGGATGTCGTCTTGGGCTTTGTGAAACACTGATCCACATTTCTCAGAATTTCCTGCCATTCTCTTAACCAAACAACTAAATAATTAATCAAGAAAATATTTAACAGATGAACTGACAATGATAATAATCATTAGTTGCAACCTGAGTTTAGTTATTATTATTATTGTTGTTGTTGTTGTAGTTGTTGTTGTTGTTTTAGTAGTAGTATATTTTATGAAGACAAAATAATTTGTCTAAAAACTGTTACTCCTTGAGTTATCACTGTATTTCTGGGGAGAAGTTCCTACTAAATTTTTTTGAATATCCAAGTTTTTCAGTATTGTGAGCCCCACAAATAACACTGAAACTCTCAGAGCCAGAAATCTGAAAATGCGGACAAGTGTAACCCTGGTTAGAGAACACTAGTCAGTGTTAGTAGTAATTAGAAAATGCAGTATGTTTTTCCTACTTTAGGTAAATTGACCCCAGAACACCAATTTTAAATCAATGCAATATGACTATACAGTACAGTGTACTGTAATGTCAGTACAATGCCCACAATATGCTTGTATTTGTCACATTAGGCCAGACTAGTCGCCCATAGAGTTGTCAGGGCAAAGCTTTGGTTTCATTTTCCACATCACAATTAGGAAGTAGTCTTTTCAGTTGCTCTTGTTGGTCCCATCAGCCGGTTGGTTATTGTGGTGTTTGAACCGCAGTCTGCATTCATTGATCAGTGAGTTATTCTTGTGTAAACCCACCGACAGCAATGAATGTTTATTGCAGCCTGAAGAGTAGAAGCCTCCTGCATCCCAGCTAATCCGATGAAGTCTATCCCGGAGATTCTGGATGCATAATGGTCACAGGTTTGATCCGGATTTCATGTCGTGGACTCTGGTTCTGCATTTTGCTCTGAATACCTGAAATTCATCATTGAGCAGCCTTCAGCAGATCACATGTGCTGTGGTGTCCCTCAGGGTACAGTCAACGGTCGATGGTTTTGGTCAGAGCTCAAACTCACCGACAGCGTTGAATGTTCCCCGTGGGTACCAGGAACTGAGATGTTGGACTGATGGCAGCAATTTGACTTGTCAGAAAATATCAACATTTGCACTACATGAGCAAGAAAAGTCAAGCTACCAAGTTTATTTTCATTCTTCTTCAGCCCCTCTTTCTCGCTGCAGTTTGACTCAGACAAGTGGAAATTCACAGAAACATACGCCTGTCCCTCGCTTGTTCGTTTCCATCCAAACCACATAGATTTTAAATGTCTGCAGTTCCAATCAAAACATACATTTTCGTTTTTTGCTTGCCTGCTATGATGTCAGACATGTCATTGCCTTATACATCCACCTCAGCTGTCAACAGATGGCTATGATAGTAAAAAATACTAACTTTGTAAAGCTAATCATCACCAAGAAAGACAAGCTAGACATAACTGTGGGCTGAGCATCACAGACGTTTGTGTGTCTGTCCGTGTGTGCTTCTGTGTTTCTCTTGGCCTGTGTGGAGCATTTCCATGCCAAAATGTGTTACCACCCATGTCGGTGTGGAGGCTCAAATAACAATGAGAATCCAGCGGGAGCGAGCGAGGAGAGGTGGTGATGCAAAGGTTTGGGTTTCCTTAAATAGCCCTGCAGACGTGGTGAACACCATCTTCGTTGTCATCATCCTCACCTTCTGCAAAACTACTAACAAAACTCTCATCTGTCTCCGTCGAGCCGGCGCTCCCCTCATCTTCAGCCTGCAGCAAGAAGACGAACAAAAAGAAAAGGGGGTAAAGAATCAGAAAAGGCATGAATAAAAGGACAGAATACGACGTCAGTCAGGCTCATGGAAGGAATTGAGTTGGTACAAGTGTGATCAGAGGACGCTGCTGTGCCCCACAGCTTAAGCTAGTGCACTGCAGTGTCGAGCTAGTTAGAGATTACTGTTCCCTTTACCCTGCGCTGAACCTCAGCTTCTGCTCTGGGAGTGCGTCTTCCTGTGTTCGCCTCTTTGAGGTTGGAAAATCATGCAGTCATGTTTTATTAATGCTCTCTCTGTCTGTCTCTCCTTTTCTGTCTTTCACTCCCCTGTTATGCCTGCTTCCCTCAACACTGAAGAGGAGATTTGGAACACTGTATTTTGTTTGTTCTGCATCCTCTTTCTACGTCGAACTGAGGTATTTTATATAGGTTGTGGTTTTGATTTGAGGAGGTACTGAAACTTGCTAAGTAGGTAGTGAATACATGATGCAACTCATTGTAGAGAGATTTGTTGCAGTTCTGCAGGATTTGTGTTCTGTTAGATCAATCAGATGGAAAATAAGAGAATTGGATCTGCAGATTTCTGTGTTCTCTGCACACCACAGGCTTTCAGAAAGGAGCCACACTCTCCTGCTTTCTGCATAATGAATGATCACTTCAGGAAGAAAGAGGCACAATTCACTCTCTCCGACTTTGACACAGTTCACTGACCATGGAGGAGACATCATTATTACCACAATATAATACCAGAATATTTCTTAATTTCCTGTGTTCCATGAATTATTTTCATTGTTGTCAGCGTTTCTGCCTTGTGGTGTTTCTTTAAAGAAAGTCCAAAATTGTCAAGATAAAATAATTTTCACTATTAATTTAAATAACCAGCATAATGTTGGACAAAGACTCTTTAATTCTTAGATAAATATTTTGTTCAAAGTTACTTATTGCACTTTTCATTTTGTACAAGTCAGGTATCATTCTTTTTCCTCCAGTTTTTCTTGTCGATAAGAAGCTCTCGCTACCGAGATGCCACCTTATCTTTTGAGAGAATACATTCTGCCATGTTTTCCTAATTTCCCTCTGTGCTTTCACTCACAGAGAAGGTGGGAAGTAATAGTTATTTCAGTCGCCCTGGCTCGGGCTTCAGTGGCTTCCCTCCTTGGCACTTGTACTGTTTGGCTGTGTGCCTGAGACACACAGAGGCTTTTTTCATTCTCAAATATCTCTCTGTCCACCCCCCACCCCACCTTTTTTTCATCTGACTAGACTTCCGTTCCCCCTGCACTTGGGAGAACTTATATGTGTTAGCGGGCTGTACACACACACTGACTTATTCATCAGTTTGAGGCGTGGCCGCACTTCCGCATCGGGGGTTCTTGATAATACCACCGCTGGCATAGTCCCCAGAAACTTTGCATAACTGACAAACTTGCAAAAGTATAGTGTGTAAAAATAACTGGGCGAGCATGAGAGCCTGACAGGGCCAGAGTGAAGAGTGCAACAGTGCGACTGAACCAGTGTGAACCCTGCGTCGTCAGCACATTCCAGGGGTTGGACAATGAGAAGCACACTGTGTACTCTCTGTCGTGTTGCCTGCATAGCTGGCTGGTCTGCAGCCAGGACTTCGTGCTGTCTGAAACAAGGCCAACACAACACAGATGCAAAAAATCCTGCAAAATGAGCTCCTTTTTTTAAGTCACAAATGTCAGTTATGCTAGCATTGCATAGCTACCGGCTTCAACTTGTTTCATGTGTGAAAAGGTAAACATGGGATTATGAATAGGTAAAGACTTGAAAGCAGACCCTCATGTGCAGAGTTATCAGTGCAACCATGGTACTGTGATCTTTGTTTGGTAAGATTAAGTCTGGTAACAGGTTCAAGGACTCAAACACTGACTAAAATATGAGAACATGGTGTGGAGAGGATGTATTCTGAGACAAGAATCCCTGGGGAATTGAGTTAAAGCGCCAGGAACGAGACCTCAGTGTTGTATACCATTTCTCTCTGTTGGAGTTGAAGTTAATCAGCTTGCATGGTCTGAGCTTCAGGTACAGTCTGAGAAATGTAAGCCAGGAACCAAGACTGTTGAGTCAGGAACTGATCTTGAAATCCCTGGATTGGAAGATGAAGCTATTCACCCGTCCAAAACTCCACACCCTGACATTCTACTGGACTGTTACATTGTAAAACCTCCTACTGTTTCCTTTCACTTTACATTTCACATTGTGGTCATTTCACCGATACTGTGTACACCCTGAGACCAAACGCGATTTAGGCAATACATTGTATTGATTCCCACCATTGGACACCCAAAACTTGCTTAATATCCCTTTTTTCTCTGACAGTACAAATCCTATGTACATAACATAACTGTACCAACAGTTAACCTGACACTCCCAGCATAGCTCAGATGCCTGTTTAAAAATACTCAGGCTGGGAGGCTGCCAGCATATGCTCTCACACACTTTCCCATCCCATCATGCCTCTTGACAATTATTATTATACAATCCGCTGGTGCTGTGAGACATCTCCTAATGGAAGTGCACGAGGAGATTAAATCGCTAAAATCACTCGCACCATGAGTGATCCTCTTCGTGGGCAAACTCAATCAAATTCAACAAATATGTCTTAATTGCTGTGTCAGTCGCAAAATAGGCTTTAAGTCAGATTGGACATTTTAATATCTGCTCGAATTAAGACGTTTATAATGAGATTTAGCGGTGCAGCAGGGTCGCTCAGTATCATATTTAGCTGTCACTCTGCTGCATTTGTTGTCAGACATTTGTAAAGTGGAATGGACTGTGATATAACAGTGCTGATAAGACATGAGAATACCAATAAATACGTTTGGGTTATATAAACATAAGAGACCAATAATGGCCTTGCTGTAGCAGTAATATTTGCCACATGTGGTGCATAAAGTATGTGTAATGACGTATTAAAAACTGACCAAAACTGCTTGTGTGGGTTAAATTCTAGTTCAGTATTTTGGTCCTGTTCAATGCAATTATAAATAAATAGTCTGTTTCACATCATCATTTATATAAAGTGTTAGCACTGGTGGGACTTCTAATTATTTTTTTCAGGCCTGTTTGCCTTTATTTAACAGTAAAGGACAGACTTTTAGGAAACATGGGTAGGACGAAGGAGAGGACATATGACAAAGGTCGTTGTACTCTGGTATTGCGGATCTCAGAGTGCTGGATTCAACTTAACCATTATCTTTAAAGATGCCATATTTTCATTCAAAATAGCAGCTCATCACTCTGACGTACCACAACCTAACTAAATGAATCTTGCCGATGTCAAACATTGCTTCATGAGCTGTAGTGTATTTTCTATGATCATGGCATAAATAAAATGATTCCTAACCATAGAAAAGCCAAACTGGCAGAACGTGCAATGTGCAGGCCGGCCCTGCTCCAGTGCGGGGTCTCCTTCAAGCAGAGCGCCAAGCCTTTCCAGAAACACCCTGCCTCCACGTGCCTAAGATCATCCTGCCAAGGCTCCAGGGGTTTCATTTGCAACCTAAACTGCGTCCGAGCCAGCGTCTCTCTCTGCTGCCAGCTCCCTTTTCAGCATTAACCCGTGGCTCTCTCTTGACGGTGACGTACTGTTTTCTTTAACATACCGGCTTCACTGCTTACGACTTACCTTTCGCCCCCATCTTCTCCTCAGTTCCTCCTCACAACAGCAAGTATCCTCATCCTTTCCAGGGCTGATTGACAAGTCTGTCTGCCTGCTCTGTTTTTTTCTCTTTTCTCTCTCTGCTTTGCACCTTTGAACCCCGTGTTGATGCACTTGATCACATCATGTCAGTCTGGCTCCAGTTGACTTATCCACTCCAGCAGCATGCCTGAGAAAACTGCACTGTATGTCACACTCCTCTCTTCTCCAAAGCTTTGTCGGCTCATTTCAGTCATGAGCGCTGAGGCTGATGAATATGTATCCCAGGCTCTTTTCGCAGCAGTTTTGAGGATCTCTAACAAAGCGGGATGAGAGATCCCTTTGTGGTTGTCTTCTGGATTTAACCGTGACATTTCTCTGGTGCCTGGTGCCACTTTTTATCTTCAACAGACTTTATCCCCAGGTCAGACTCGCGGCCCCTTTTGAACGCCGGCATTGTCAGAGCTCACACCCACAATCCGTGCTCCAACTACCATATTTCGTTATTTGGGAACTCGGTCTGTTTGACTCGTAAGGCCTTAATTGAGTCATTACAGCAGTGCAAAAATATCTTGCCAAACACAAACAAATGTATCCTCAAGCAAACCCAAACAAAAGGTTACACAACGCTTACTTGTGGCACATAATCCATGTTTTAAATCTGTCGAGTTTACGCAGTGCAGTGGCAGAATCGTCAGCGTATGCGGGAATCAGCGTTTCCCTCGTCTACCCAGCATTCAAACTCGCTGCACCCTGGACTGCAGCAGTAAACAGCAGGGAACAGGGAATCGGGCCATCATCATCTTAAAACACCCTCAGTCTCCTGCACCCACCACACCCACAAAACAGGGGAGCCTCACACTGAGAGATTTAGAAATAGCACAGAGAAGGGAAGCAGAGGAGTGAAAATCACAGATGGCAATTCTGATTTCATATTTCCGTTATCAGTGGGAGCCAGCAGGGTGAGCCAGCATGGGAATGACCTGGATACTGATCGACCTTTATTCTGCCCAGATGCTGCCTGTGCCACCTTACAGCCAGACAGACGTAGTCGATCGAAATCACGTTGCTCATGTGCTTAGTAAAAATAAGTGAGAAGAAGGAATATGAGCAGGATGTGAGATGAGGTGAAACCCCTCATTTTAGAGAAGCACCTTAAAAAAAAAAAAAAAAAAATTCAGCAGCCACCAGGGCTGCATACAAAAGAGAATGGGAGATAAACAGGGTGCAAAAATGAAACCTGCTTTAATTTGCTATTTGTCTTTTGTGATTAACCATAGCACCTTCCTACACCACTCTGTCCTCCATTTTTAGCTCACGTTAAAATCAGAATTTCTTATACAGCCATTGTTAGCGCCTTGCGACACCTACGAGACTAAACAAGGCCGTCATCCTCTCTCTGTTTTGTCTGCAGTGCCATTTTATTCCCATAAAGCCACATTTCCCTTTTTTTTTTCTCCTTTTTTTTTTTTGCATGACAAACATTACAAAGCATAGTGCCCCGTCCCAGTAGGGGAACGTGTTGCTGCATCGCACCAGCAGGGACACTGTGTCCTTAATGCGCTGTATCGCGCTTTGTGCTTTGTTGACCTGATCAGCTCCGCCTAAGCCAAAGTTAAGCTTGTCTTTTCGCCCTACTGTATTTTCTGAAAGACAAGTGACCGTTCACACCGCTGTAGGTGAAACACATGGCGTTTGTTTATGATATTTTTAGAAATGTATAAATACACGATTCTCGATGGTAGACGAACACTCTGGTATAAGTCGGGTATGTTTGAGTCGAACATTGCGGCCGTTTGAATTGGCTGATCCTCTGCATAGCAGTTTGACGACTGTGCAGCACAGTTGTTGAGGCCAGTGCTTTGGAGAGTTGCTCAGAGACTTAACCCTCCTCCCTGGCACCTTCCCCCTCTCTAGCAGAGGAAAATCTCTGCTGAATTCATGTCTCCTTTCAGATTTCTAAGAGGCGTTAAACCTTTCTGGATTAAAGAAGGTAATCTGACAGGCAGAAGATTGTATTAGCTGGAGTGTTGGCAGAGCTTTTAATTTCTCCTCTTTTTTCATTTCCCCCTCTCAGCCTGCCTTTCCTGCTGACCTGCTAGATGGTAATATTGTGTTTTTTTCTTTAGAATTACAGCAAAAACATCCACATCTTCCCTGCTATTCACTGTCCTCTGTCCCTCTCACATGCTTTCTATCCCACTCTTTCCATATCTCTCCACATACGCTCTCTTCTTCCTACCTCTCTCTCCAGCTCTTCCAGCAGTGACAGCATACTTGTGTGAACCCATGATTTATCAGTTGCTAATCCGTGCTGATTATGGAGCTTTCCACACAGCCCTTATCTGTTGCTGAGCCCGCTTTTCACTCCATAGCTGCCAATTATCTTTCAGGCAGCCTGCAAACAGACCTGTCTCTGTCAGCCAGCTGCAGAACCGCCACTGAGGCCTCTTACTCTTTTTATACACAAGTATGCATGCACTGGCGCACCAGTGACAGGCTGGCTTGGTACATGTATTTTTGGTCTACGTGCTAACTTAAATGTCACATTGAGAGATTAAATACAGGATTACATTCAATATTGAAACTGTTCTGCAGTTTCACCAAAAGCTTAAATTCCCATTCAGCATCACCTGCAGAGGGCAGGGATGTGTGGAGTGCTGGTTAAAGATGGCAGGCGGACACTGCTGCTTAAAAGGACAGCCCTTAATACAGAGAACTGATGTTGATATCACTGTGTGCTGCTTTGGACTATAAATAAAGCACAGAGGATGCTCCGTCACAAGCTTCAATTCATTTGACTTGACATCCTGAAGCTTAGATTTGAGTATATTAGCGTCAAGGTCAGAATTCTGCTAGCGTGCCAAACCTAACACCCACACAGTTACGACGAAGAGCTGAATGGCGATGCCTCACTGTGACTCATCCAACACTTCCTTTAGCCAAACGGTGGGACGGCCAAGGTTGGCGTATGACAGCATGAGGTTACGGGGAGCGAGGCCTCGCCCGTGGGGAGGGTATGCAGATCATGGAGCGCTCAGCTGATGCAGCGTCCAATTGTCAGTGTAATGGGAAGTGACGTGCACATCAGAGCAATGTGGGTCAGAGCGCCAGACGACCAGCCCGCGGCCTGTATCTGCTCCGCCTGTCTAATCTGCTGTAGCCCGACCAGACGAGGCTCTCTAATCGACCCTGATATTCACTGAACACACATTACCATCTCCTCTCACGCTCCGGAACGCAAACACACACGCACAACATGAAGGGAGCTCTCTATCTGAGACGTTTAAGACATTCAACTGTAGTGGGTGTCGGTGGAAAGAATGCAATTCTCTTGTAAGACGCTGAATAATAATTAATTGTGAAAGAGGCAGGAAACAAACTCGTAAAAAGGAGGCTGAGACAGTGCCCACTCCTCCTGCGGTTTGAGTGGCTTAAGGCCCCAGCAATGATCATGTTGGGTAAGCTGGCAGGCCAATTTATGGTTTTTGTACTTAACCAAGACAAATTACAATTCACTGAAAGCATAAGAAATCCGGATCTTACAGTTGCATTTATCTCTCCATCTCCTCTTCCTTTGATGTAAGGACCAGCATATTTACAGTATTCTCCACGCCCTCATCGGGTTTGAAATATTTATGTGGAAGGCTAAATATAAATGCCGGGGTCTGTGGTTTCTCTGCAGTGCGATGTGGACTGAACTGTGATTCTTCAGTGGGTGAAAATGGGTCGGACGGACACCAAGTTCAATAGGATTCCCATGACATGGTCAGGGGCTGGCGTCTGAAGGGAGGAAGAGGAAGGGAAGGGGAAGGCCGGGGAAAGGGGAGCAAGAAGCGGTGGTGAAGGGTAAAAACAAATTCTCAAACTTTTGCGAGTGTTTGCTTAGCACCTGTGTATGGACTTAACAACTCCATCATAGCCAGAGGGAAGTGACACACGGGGGCCTTGAAGTGTTTTGACATTTTCTGCTCAAACAGGTTTTTTTACGGCCAGGGGAAGAGGCCTGGAGGAGTTCAGCCTGTGCGAATCTGCCTCCGCCTCATCAAAGGCAGTAATTTCCTGTTCATTTCAGGCCCCCATCCCCCAACTCAGAGCTCTTGTCTGCTAATCCCACCCCTGCAAACTGCCCCCCCTTTCCCCCCTCCTCCAACCCCCACCCCGGGCCCCCCTGCTGGTGTCCTGCCTGCCTGTGCTTCAGCTTGCTACACTCCGGGGCTGGGGACTGGGAGGCTATATGCTTTGTGTCAGCAGGCTCGCGGCTGAGCACTAACAAATCCTCATTGTCCCACGCGGGAGTGGGGACAGAGGAGGAGGAGGGGGGCATCGCTGTCTGGTTTCTATTCAAATCCAGGTACACACACAGGCCTGGGTGGGAGCAAGTGGCACAGAGGGGCTTACACAGCTCCAAGCCTGGGACCAAAGTCCATCCAGCCCTGGCCTGGCCCGAGCTGAGGTGCAGGGGTCACAGGAGCCACTTACACAACTGCTGCCTTCTCTGAACTGACCAGCCGATCAACGACTGATACTGAACTTCACAAAACTACCAAGGTTTCCAAAGTGCTGCACAGCCATGTTGGGGACAAAAAAATAGTCAAGTTCACTCCACAAAGTCCAAGTATTATCATTTTGTCAACACGGGACTTTGCTGGTTGTTAAAAGATTACAGGTATTTTGTGCGCCTCCTGATTTTGTAAGAACATTGTTTTGTTCCCTCAGTAGGAGACAAAACAGCGCTGCATTAGCATCTGCATGTAGGCTGAATAGCAGAGTTTGGTGGCCTGTGTTTCAGTGACAGCCTAAAAGGCTGAGCTGATTGGAGTTATGTAGTGTATGACTTCAGTGCCAGCCATTGCCAGTGGTGAGGGCTGAGATGTGTATCTGGGTAACAAGACTCTACACGTACAGGCATTTCAGGGAATGACTTGAACCCTGCTTTTAGCCTATAAGCCTCTGATGCGCTGCATGACAGACACACTTTAGAAAAAGAATAATGTTTTCCAGACTGTAGCCAGAACCATTTTTTTTCCTGTTGAGTTTTTTGTGTATTTTTTTTTTGTCCTAAAGCAATGACACTTTTTCCCCCCTTTTTTTCTTCCTGTAGCAGCTGTTTATGGCTTCAGAGAACTGTTTTCCTCTTCCTCCATGTCATCGTCAGTGCTCAGATATTAACCCAGCCTTGTTTGTTTGTGTGTGTGTGTGTGTGTGTGTGTGTTGTCTGTTTGTCCTGGTGTTAAGCCTATGTGGTGCCCGTGAATGTGTTTTTGTGAAGCAGTTGCAGCAGCAGCCATGGTGTACATCTGTGATCCGGGTAGATGTCTTTGTCAGTTGTTGCTACTCCCTCATGCACACAGCTTTTTGCAGTGGATTAAGAGCTTTGTACAAAATCAGACTGGGACCAAAAAAATATCTATACATGCATGAGGACGGCCAGCATTTCCTGTTGCCGAATACATTCCAAACTCAGCCACCCCCATGCGAGCCGATGGGGAAAACCAACGAAAAAGGGAATAGAAAAAAACAACCTTTGTGAAAATGGCAGTTTCTCCTATTCTTCCTCTTTTGTTGGCGTCTATATTTAACCTCCTCCTACATTTACATGTTCTTTGCTACGTTTATGTCCTTCACCTTAGTAGGTTTTGTTAATACTGACAAGTTGTTGACATCTAATTCAAATAAAAAGGCACTGAGCAAAAAATGTTCACAAACCAGTGCTGACAGATTTTCACAATGATGCAGGGGAAATTATTTTTAGCTCATTCAACCAATACCTCAACTGCCTCACTTTAGACCTGCAATGCATGCTGGGGTTTCTCAAAGTGGGAGACTTGCAAGGTGAGCACTTTGAGAGAGGCAGTCATGAAGAGAAGCATGGTCACCCTCTAACCCCAGCCCCAACTCCAACCCTCACCCCAATGCTGAAGGCTGGGGCGTCCCCTCCCTTCGTGGAGCAGCAGCTGGCTGACCTGTCCCTCCACTGCAGCCTCTAATGGCTGACCTGCCCTGTCTGGACGGCCCTGCTCGCTTTTGTCTACTGTCTGGCTCAGTTCCTCCCCAGTCAAACATCGCTACTGGCTACCGCAGTCCGCATTCCCACAGAGCAAGCTTTAGAAAAAAACACACACACACACACACATGCACAGACACGCAAGCACACACACATTTACACTTTTTACACATGGCACACTTTGTCCGGCGCACACAATCTCTCTCTCTCTCTCACACCTTTCAAAACTCTCCCACACACAGAGCGTCTGTCTGGTTTCACACACAGTTTTAAACAAACTGTACTGAGCACAACCTCTCACACACACCACGACCAAATCAAAACCCCTGCTTTCAGTGAAAATGGAAACATAGTATTATCAATTAACATTTGTAAAAACACTACTTGTTCCTGTTTTTTTTTTTTTTTTTTCAAATGAGTCATGCTGTAGTTTTAAATTTAATCTATGAACTGAAAAGTGCTAAAGACAAGTGTTTCAATTAGACGCCGGGAAGAACAAGCAGTTAAATACTTACCTAAAGTGCGGCCAAAAGTTGAGCAGCATGGAACTGTGATGGCTGGATGGTAGGACAAAAAGATCAAACACAAGAGAGTGAAAAGCTTCCATATTTAGGGAGAAACCTCATGTACACAGGATGAAAAGTTGTCTCTGAAATGGGTTGAACGGGTTTCTTTCTCTCTCACTGTCTGCCCGTCTCTCTGTGTCTTTCCCAGACACGCACACAAACACACACTCGCAGACACACAATCCTGACACACAGTCTTTCAGTCTGATCTCTCTGCCTCTAGTGGGAACTCGGCCAGTAGTTTGCAAATACAAGTGCCTTACAAATCTGTCTCTCTCTTTCTCTTTCTCTCTCTCTCTCTCTCTCTTTCTCGCCCTCCCTACCTCCTGCTCCTTCCGTGCTTCTACATAGATAAACAAGCACACGCATTCCCACATGCATGGCCCCCCCCACCACACACACACACACACACACATATATACACACACATGCACACACACACACACAGACACAGAAGCCTGGCTACGACGCTAGTTATTGAACTGCTCCACATTTTCTTGCATGCACTATATATGAGGCAGTTGATGGACAGCAGCACATAGAGTCATGTGTAGAGCGAGTGCTGCTGTGATTGGCTTGAGGCCTGGGAGCAGAGGGGGGTGGGGGGTGCTGTGATTGGTCTAAACTCAGACCATTGAAAGCAGAAGGCTTCCCTATTGAATGGTTGCTGCTCTGGGTGGAGTTTGAGTGACACTGCTGGGGGAGGTGGGGGGAGGACAACATCCTGAGAGTTTTGTGCGGCTGTGGTTGGACTGTATGGAAGTATGTGTGCATCACAGCTGAGAATTTGTCTTTTTCCAAAAAAAAGAAAAAGGAAGAAAAAGAAATATACAAGTAATTGGTTTGTGTCCATGAAACTTACGTAGACTGATAGTTTGAGGTCTGCGATTCACCCATGTACATTTTGGATTCTAATTATACAAAAAAATAAATTATTCGTCAGCTATTAAGCTAAAAAGGCAGAGCTCTTATTGATTCTGTTAAGAGAGTTTGCTGCATTTCCAAATTTTAAATCATCATGAAATAAATATCTTACAATTAAAAAAAATAAAATAAATAAAATCTACAAACCAAACGATTAACCAACTGATTAAACAGAAATATAGCTTGCAAATTTGTGAAAGTAGTAATTAGTTCAATCCAATATGTAGCGTCTTTGTCTGACTGTTCTGCAGCTCGCTGAGATAAATTATTTTCACTCTGTCTCATATTGTAAATACACCGTTTGTAATGAAATGCATTTCAAGAGCAAAATATCAAAGGTTGAAAAAAAATGCAAAATATGGAAAGGAGGTCATGACGCATGGCATTAATGAGCCCTGATAATCCGATGTCTCCTGCATAAACAGGCAGATTAACGAGTTCTAACCAACTGATCGGAAGCATGTAGAGGTGTGTGTGGTTGTTTTGTAGCAGCAGCGTAGGTAAACAGAGTGGACGCTCATGCGTAATGGCACTGTGCTCTGGCGCGGCACTTATCAAATTGGAGGCTGCAGACTTATTGACATATGTGCTGCCTTTAGATGGCTTCAGGGATTTCATGAACTGAGGAAGCTTTTCATGCACTATAAAGCAGCGTGGACAACAGATACTGTAAGGATCACACTCTTTAGTTAATGAATACATTCCCACTGACTTTCCACAGTTCCTGCTTTATCCACATAAAAGTTTTTTTTTTAAGTCGATTCAAACACATGTATTAGTGGAGGAGGATGTAATTAAAATAGCAGATATAAATTTTAAGCATGGCTCTGTTGTTTCTGCTCCGCACCCCTGCTGTAAGTATTCAATTTGCTCTTGTTGATAAAATCATCAAAGTGGAAGCAAAGTGACAGAAACAGATGTGGTTCTTGGATGTCTGTTCTTAGTGCAATGTCTATTTTCCACAAACCCCAATAACCTGGTTTGCAGTGCCTCATCTGAATGAACCTCTCACCTGTTTGTGCCTCCCACCTGTACACCATCCTCAAAGCACCACAATATCACACAGGTGGGTTAGGTCAGTTTCAGGAAATACTTAACTCTTTAAGCACTATTTGCTCAGATCTTTGCTAAACTAAGTTACAAAACAGCAGCACGTGTTCCAGTAGGAAAATATTTGAAATCAAAAAGTAATTAAGCTACCATAACCTACAAACCCAAAATGCAGTCATGGATCAAAACGGAGTTAAGACCCAAACACCTTTTTGCTGTATTTTTCCCCTTTCAAAATGTTTTTTTTATGGTTTATATATAAAACATTTCTTGTAACTTTTAAAGATTGTTTTTCTTGTGTAGAGTGCTGTCACTGCTGATATTACATAAAGCTTATTTACTGACCTTTATTCATTTAAGTGAACCGCTGGTTTTGAAGCTTGGCGTGGTGGCTCCAGTTGTCACCATCTTGGCAGTGCCTGACTCTTTCTAACTCCTGGCTAATCTAAAGATTAGCAAAGACTCCAGGCTATGGATGATCTCTAATGGTAAACATCTTTCACTCAAAGTGGTCACCCTCCTAATTATGCACAACCTTAAGCCTTTATACAGTTTAAGCGGGTGAGTTGATTAAAAGTCGCTCCCTGCGCAGTCATCATGAATGAGGAAATTTGCTATAGAGACCAAACCCATTTTTGTAGCAGGCTGTAAACATGTTTATGTCTTCTATAAAGTTGGGCATTTTAAACATGGGGATCTATGGGGATTGACTCACTTTTGAAGTCAGCCGCAAGTGGAGTGGTCATTTGATGGACTGCATTTTGTGACATTTATTTATTGGCTTCAGTTTTTAAGGACAGAAGTTGCCACTTGATAACAAATCGTGTCCTGTTCAAAGTGAACTTGTCCAAATGTAAAGGCTGTCCAAACAAGCATCATAAAGGATGAGATTAATAATAAGGATGATAATTTTCCCCAAAATCCAGGGCTACAGTTTAGTATACAGTTCTCTCATTTCATGTTTACTATGGTTGAACAGCATAATGCATCTCCTGGTGTTTTCATTGCACAAAACAGAAATCAGTATCAACAAATTTCTTCCTTGCTCTCACTAAAATAAACCATGTTGGCTATTGCATACATATATCAGCGGCCAAGTAATTTCCAGAAACTTCTGCGCAGTATTTTCATGACCATTAGACGCCTCAAACAGTTTGCTGCTGAGTAATATGAAAGAATGTAAAATTTTGATGACCTAATCTGTAACTTTGTGGTGATTCTATTAGCATGACACTGACTCCAGAGATGTCTTCAGGTTTGATCTGTCAAAGTGTGTGCTACCTTAAGAGACGATTTTTTGAGTTGAGGTGTCTTACAAGTCGAGTAAGACAAAGCTGCATGTGTATATGTGTGTGTTTCTCTTCACCCTGAGTGATGACGGCATAGCAGAGCCTGGAGTGCGGCCAAGTGCTTTCATTCACACCTGATTAGATCACTCTGACCTGGATAACATGCAGCGCTCCACGCTCGGCAACACGCAGCTGCACAAGCCGTTGGTTTGGCCTTAACAAAATACTGCTCCGGCAATGCTTGTTCCCTAATCACAATGAGATGATATTAAGCGGATACCTTGGTGGATGCCAGGACTGTAAAGTTACTCCACCTATCCACCTGCAGAACCTGCATGCCATTTACTTACCTGAATCCCATCCCATATCTGCAAAGTTAAGGACTCAGCTTTGTTGTCATTCGCGTGCCTTGCTGTTTCTGCTGTCAGACCTTATCTTGGGGGTTGTTAGGATTATAAAAGGAAGATGTGTCACTATCCTGGAAGTGTATGGAGACAACCTCTGGCAAGCAAAATATTTATTTCGTAGAACAGAGGCATAACCAAAGCAGCAGACATTCTGTTCTTTTCTGTAGAATTAATATTTTGCTTTGGAGACAAAAAAACTGCATTTTGGCTTCCCCCCCAAAATCTACTGTATCTAGCATCTACGACTAGGAACAGCTCTGTGCAGCTAGTAGCTGCTAGCCCAGCCAAAACTAAAAGTGGAAATATACTCCATAAAATACTTTGAAAAAAAATGCTTCCAACAAGCACAAGTTCTTTTCAGACATGAAAAACGCAACATTGATCCTTTATTAATCCGTTAAAGTGGTGGTATTCTGTCATTCAGTCATCGGTCAATTTTTGCATCAATATTCCACATAGATTTATTTAGATACATCCACACCCATTTGACGCAACCTTTGGAAATGTTATTTGGATCAAAAATTTGAATTAGGCTTGTTTCCATTACCTTCTTTGGAGTGAGTGAACTGTGTTGTGTAGTACCATCAGAAGGTTGTGGTTGAGGCTGCGTTACGGATGGCTGTTATAAACAGAATAGGAGAAATCTGAAACAAAACCAGTTTGCCAGCCACTATAACACACTGAATAAAAAAAATAAAACAAACCAAACTTGCCATCTGGCCATCTATCAGAGAAACATGGAGAGAGGTTGTTAGAAATTATTTTTAATCAAGCAACTTGTATTCTTTTTTTTTTTCATGCCAGCTAATTTGGGCTGTGTTTCATGCTGACTCGATGTGACAACAATGTAAAAGTGAAACGTGTGCGTTAAAAGTTTACTACATCAGAACTTATTTAAAAAAATTTCTATCTTCCAAAAATTACGGTATGTAAAAATCAGTAATAATAGAGAGAACTACTGCACTTGCTATGTTTGTCAGACATGCGAGACTGGACAGACCATGGAGTGATGTATAATGAATAATAATGAACTAATAAACAAAAAACAAAATTTTAATCTACAATGTAAGAAATTATTTAGGTGAAGCTAAGAAGTGTGACTGTGAGTGACAATACACCTGTCTGAGATGAACAAAATTTCAGAGTGTCAGTTTCGAATACGTCCTGATTGGTTCAGACTTCATTTTAAGGAAAATTTATAATTATAATAGTTAAGGATGGCATTCCACATGCTTAAATGCATGCAGCTGTCTCTTTGGAGATGCTCATATGAATCCTACTGCTGTTTGCTGCTGCAGATGTTTGATTAAAATAGCTGGACACAACAAACTAAATTTCATAGATTGCATTCATTATTGGTGAGTCTCCTTAATCTGACCTGCTGCAGCTTCTGTCTTCATCTCAAAAAAAGACATTTCAGTTTGTAGTAGATGTGAAATCGTACTGCAAAGTGAATGAGAAAGGTGTTTTGGAACTGTGGCAGCAAACTGTATCTTTAGCATTTCTGTGATGTTTATAGACTAATAGTGATGCTGAAATGTGGAGAAAGTCTTCCCAAATCACTGCACACAACTCAAAATACATTATTGTGACTGCGTGCAGCTGAAAAGTTGAAAGTGATGCAAAAAATGTTACCAGATCCGACCTAAGATTGCGACTTTTATAGAAAACGTGAGCGGGCTGCTCGTTCAGATTAGTCTTGCATTGACAGCCCATTCAGTGGTATATAATGGTATGACTGCACTAAACTACCATTCAGTATCAGGATGCTACAAAAGTGTACCTCAAAGTAGTTATGGGTGCAGTTGTTGCAAAACTTGACATTTTCAGTGTGTTAGGTTTTTCCTCAGAAGTTATTGTTGTTGTTTCCTGTAGTGAAGAAAACAGTAACAGCAGAGAAGAAGGACAAAGCTGCCGAAATGAGCATCCAGTGGCAGGCTTGTGCTTGTATCCTACATTTGGTGATCCAAACTACTTCAAGACACGAAGCCGACATGTTAAGATGCCGCCAGGTTAATGGAGATGACACATTAGCTATCACCAATCAATCCAAGAAAAAGATGGATTTTGCAGGACGAGAGTCGTATTAAATGCTACAGAAACTGGACAAGATCTAGTAAATTCCTAGAGACTCCACACAATCTCAACTTTCCTGTGATAGGTTGATAAATATGATATTTGAAATGTTGTGTTTTATTACATTCATAAGCAAAATTAGATGTTTTTGAAATGGCTCTGTAAGGATGGCAGATTCTGGAATTATACGTTTCATAAATTACAGACTATTCTGCAAAGTGGTTAATTACTCTTTCAATATTATTTGCTATGAAAATTATTATTTGCATAAAAAACTTTATTGGTTAACCAAAGCAACTAACAAAAGACATTAACATAGAAATGCAGCAAAAAAATTCAGCTAGACCTCAGCAAGATATTAATTTAGATACACATATGTCCTCAGTTGCTACAACGGTTCGAAATTTCCCATTGACTTTCAGACATCTTTGCTGCTGTTGGCGACAAGCAGTGTTTTAAGATGGCTACTAAGCTTTCAGTTTACCCTAGTGTCCATTTATTTAAAACTAACCTCGGCCAAAAATATCCTGTCCCCGTCTATATGCTAGACATTCATAGACAAATCGCTTTCTTCCCAAGAGTTGGAGTGTTCCTTTAAAAAATGAAAGTTTTGAAGTTTTGGTAATAAAAGCTACTTGTGTAATTTCACCGTGATGTTTTTTGTTTTTTCTTCTTTTCTACGTGACCATGGCTCAAATTGCATCTCCTCCCTTAACACTCCACACTATTTCTTTACATTAGCATGTTGTTCTTTATCGAACACAGCATCTCGGTAAGGGATCAGCTAATTATCCTAGTGGGCCTGTCTCTAAAACATGTCTTTGTTGTGCTAATGCGCTCTATGTGATAGCATCTCCATCCATAACCTTCTTCATGTGTACTGATAACCTGGAGGGGGTGGAGTGTTGTATGTAGGGCGCTGTGAGTTGGGTAGTGGGGGTTGGAGGGGGTGTTGTTGCAGCATGTCCTGCAGCTGTGCCTACGATGACAAGCCTGTCCTCAACCTGCCCTCCGCCAGACTAAACACACAACACACAACTTCACCTGCAGTGCTTCCTGCCCGCCTCTCCTTTTGCAGCTCCACTTGTTTTACGACTTTGGTAAAGATGCGATGCTGGTGTAGAATCTCAGTGGCATGTTTCCGCATTGCAAGCTGGGGTTAAAGCAGCTATGACTCTGTTGCAGTGTGATTGGTAGGTTGGCTACTCGATGTGCACTGGCCTGAGTGAATGCACTGAACCAGGTTTTTGTGCCCATAGCAGTTCTGAGGGAGTCATGCTTGATCTTTCTGGGCCACATGGAAACTAGGTCACTATGCTGTGCTGTCAGTCGAGCCTCTCTCTTTTGTGTGTGTGTGTGTGTGTGTGTGTGTGTGTGTGTGTGTGTGTGTGTGTATGTGTGTGCGCGCGCGCACGCGCGCATGTGTGTGTGTGTGTGTGTGCGCGCGTGTGTGTGCGGAATAAAACTGTAAAATAGGGCTTTTACATAAGGATGGGATGGGTTCCACAGATATGCAGTATTGCTGTTGCGGAGATTCTCTCAACTGCAGCACAACCCCCACCACCACCACCGTCCTGCGATGCCACACTGGGAGAAAGCGAGATAGAAAGAAACGGGGTGGGGGGGGAAGATGAAATTCTCATCCTTGGTTCAGATCCCTAAGAACGCTTGGGAAGGCAGGATCTTATTATCACAGCAAATTTGCAGTGTGCAGAGTGAAGGAGATTAGATGCGTCTTGCCTTTGAAGTGTATTTTCCAACCATTGTGCGATGGCAAATTCCATCAAGTGTTGGAGGGAGCTGTGATAAGAGGCACGGGTTATGAATGCTGCGGCATTAAAAGCCGTCATTTGAGCAATAAGATGAAACACTCCCAAACTCCTGCTAAATGAAAAAAAATATTTCCCCTCATTTCAGCACTGTCATTCATAACTGTGTTGTGAAAGAGCCACCGATGCGTAAATAACAAGGTGCACTGGATGGCCTGGATAAATATGTCAAAATATGTGGACATAGAATTGAATTGAAATCTGATTTAATCCACAGGATGCTAAATGTTTATTTGCACTGCATCAGGAGAGCTGTGTTGATTGCTAAAACAAGTATTTTTCAAAGAACTGAGTTGAAAACAACTTTAGAAGGGCTCATGTTTCTGGAGGTTCTGCTGGACTTTGATCACGCTGCCTCTGTGTGTCCTCTTCAGCTCTTTGACCTTCACGTTGAGCGCTATGGTTTCTAAGAGGCCGGTTGTCAGGACAGGGCCAGTGGGGGTAAAGCAAGGGTGAACAGCACCGTCACAAAGTGACCCCACTACTCCCAGCCCTTTAAATCTCCCTCAGGGGCTGCGAGCTCCAGGGTGAAAGGACGTCCCAGGGGACACAGCTGAGGAGTGACACCCCTGGCCTGGGCCTCAGATAGTGTTACAGCTTCAGACCAAACACAAACAGTGCAGAGCTCCTGGAGGTGTCTCAACACGCCGGGACACTTCTACAGTTGGTCTACTTCGTCTTATTCCTCTCCTTTCAAACATCAAAGAACATTGTGGTCGAGGTTTGCAATGCCAAGAATGCTGACTAAATCATTTATTAAATGGTAATCATCCAAGTTTCCATTTTGTTCCCTTAAATTTTCAGCCTGTCTTTGATCCTACGAGCACATTGGTGTGATGCTTTAGCTGTGTCTAGCAGCTAGTGGCTGTAAAACTGTGGGCAAGCTCATCAGTTTTCTCTCCATGTACTATTGCAGAAAAACCCTATCACTACATTTATATGCTTAAGGTCATTGTTAGCTTTCTGCAGTAATCAAACTCTTTAAAATCTGTGTAAACGATCGTGGAAAACTTTATCTTTTGTGTTCATTGAAATGTATAAGCATAACTACTGCATCATCTTTTGCTTAGCGTATTTAGCACCAAGCTGGTCTTATTTGATCATTAATGTGCTTTTTATATTTTGTCTTCATTCTGGCAGTTCATCACTGGTTTTAGAAGATTACTGTTAAGTGCACATGTCTCTGCACTAAATGAAAATCAGATAATTGTAGTTTTGTGTAGAAGACGCTGACAAAATGACCATATTGCTAGCATTTTGAGCAGCAGTCTCAAGCAGACACATTAAACAACCGTGGCCTACGCAGATGATACATTATTATATATAGCTGGCCACAGCTCATATAAGTGCGTGCCTGATCAATGCATAATGTATTAATGTAGCTGGAGTTATGTGTCAGTGACGGCAAATATAACTTTCTTTCACCTCAAGATAGTGCAAAGGCTTTGCCTTTGTCAGCTTCTGTGTCCCTGGGTTTTTGCTTGCTTTATTTCTTAAGATGTATTGCTTTATCTTCATGTATATTTATTTGTTTATGTGCCTTTTTCTTTGTTGTGAGAACATAGGTAGTGAAAAATGGTCAATTATTATGAATATCAAACATTTTATCATAATACATTTTTCAGATATATTGGCCCACCCTTTTCATGTGAAATCCAGCTAATTTAGGTTCCACAGGTAGACATTAGTATTGTGTACCATACAGAAGAGAGGTGTTTAGTACATCTATGAATGACTATCAGCACATTTGCAAAGTGAACTGACTGTACTGAAGCACTGTTGTCACTGTTTGGATCAGTAGCTTTCAGCATTGCCGCTGCTCACTGCTGACTTAGAGTATCACTTTCAGCTCAGCTATGCTTGATGGTACCTAAGTTCCTCATTAAAAGCTTAGAAAGCAAAGAGCCACAGAAACAATTCTAACCTAATAATTCTGATGTAAATAATAAGCTGCTCAGCTTGTGTGCAGCACTTTTTTAGGCTAGTTTTGTATTCAACTGAACGTACCAGCTTGAACTTGCAACAGATTGAGGATTTTCCTAAAATGAAGAGACTGAATCAGTGCTGAGCATCGGGTGGTGTGCAAGGCAATATGTTTAACTGCAGCAGTGCCGTTGTTTGTTTACTGCTGTATGTACAGAATTATTTAAAATGTGATGACAACTAAGCCTTGATGGACAGCTGTGGATGCCATGGACACATAGCTGTTGCTGTTATACCACTTTTCTAGACTGCTTAAGTCTGCTCGGTGGACTCGGTTTTGGGCTGAATGCAGATCTGGAGTGGGATCTGCACGGACTGTCATCGACTTTGGGACACTGTGACCTTAGAAAAAAAAACTGAGCAGTGATGAATCTTTGTACTGAAGTGATTTGAATCAGCAAAGTGTGATTTCCACTTTCAGTACAGAAACCACCATGACACTGGTTAGAAGGCTGACTTTTATTGATTTAAGCAGTAAATAAAGTGTCAATCACAAAATATTGCCCAGTCACCTGCTGTAAAAATTAAGGCTCAATTAGCGAGTAGTTAGGCTTCTAATTCCAATATTTCTTTGGCTCAGTGAAGGTTAGTATAAAAATTTGTTTTGCTATTGGCTACTATTTGGGGACTCCCATCACCCTTCCCTCACAATGCACACAAACTTGATAAACCTTAACAAGATAGTGCTATTCTAGTGCTGGTTAAGGCATTGTATGTAAAGTGACCTTGTTTTTAGCAGAATCAGAAAAACTATTTTTTTTTTTTTTTAGTTTGGGGAATTCACACTCCCCTGTTGTCCTTTGTTAGTCGTCTTTTCTGAACTTGTAAGTTGCAACCACACAGCATGGGCAGTACACTGCTCATTTAAAGGTCAAAGTTACTTAATCAGAGTAAATGGATTTTATAAAGCGACTGTAAGTTGTCCTGCTTGACTTGGCATAAACCAATGCCTCAAAGAAGAGTTGAATACTCCCCACATGCTGCTGGTGAAATATTGAATTGGTTTTTGGGGAAGCCTTCCCACTGAGCTTGGCTCAGGTATTTTTAGGCTACAGTCACTAAATGGAGGTCTAAGAAAAACCACTTATGATCCTCCACCTGCCTCCCTTTCTTCATTTGTCTTCTTCTTCTTCTTCTTTCTTTGCTTCATCTGTCTTTGGTCCCTGTCAGATCCCTTAAAGGAATACTGGAAGTTTATCCGAGAGGATAAATGTAAGAATGATGTTTAGTGTTTCCTCAGTTCTGTGGTGTAAATACAGTGTCTGCATCATTAAAGGCTTCATGAACTGTTTTATATATGAAGGCTTAATGTCTCCATGCTGACAGCTAACTGATTCCTCCCAGGTGTTTCCATCTCTGCTTCCATATGTGTGCCTATGGAGGCATCCTGCCCAATCCTTCTGTTTTCTTGTTGAAGTGGAACTATAGCAGTGCTGTACGCACATTCTCAGGGCCCCCATGCACAGAATAATTCATTTGATGCTTTGATAAGCGATAATGGACCCAGTAAGGTATAATTCATATGCTCCAGATCTTTGTAGAGACTCTGGCTTCCATAAAGTGTCCCACTATCTCTGAGTACCCCCCTCTTTCAAGACTCTCTCGTCTGGTTGAAGAGGGCCCATTTATTATTTAAATCCCTCCATAATTCATCCATTCCCCACCAATACACCCTCGGTTGCTCATTCCTCATCTAGTGCAAATTAGCATGAACTCTGTGTCTGCATGTGTGGAAAACAGAACACAGAAAGTAAGCAAGCAAGAGATAGCAGCAACCTAGTCAAACGTAGATGGTTTGGTGCTTATTTCTTTGTCCTCCCTGTGATGTGATGCCATGTGGCATATTGAGTCTAATTTGTAGCCTCAAGAACCAAACAGCTGTGGCCTATTTTGTTTAGCTGTTGTTCGGGTGATGTCACCATTTCTGCCTCGTAAGGCTGCCTCACGCTTGGTGCTTGGTGTGAGGATGTCAGGAGCATTTCTCTAAGCTGCTAATGAGGAGGACAGGGGTTGTGTAGCCTTTAGATTAATCTGATACGTCAGCCGAGGCAGTTATGTGCAGTTGTTAAGACATCTATTAAACAATGTTAAATAGTCACACATGCCGCTTGTTCACTTGTTTTTTCTGTAATGAATAATAGTTTAACTGGCATCATATGATAATGTTTTGAGGGGTGGGGTATGGCTACATTGTCATAACTGTAGAAGAATTGGTATTGTACCCTATTGTGTGCGTTGAGTCTTCTAAAAGGTGGATCAACTCAGATACTACAGTACATACGCAGATTATGTTGACAGTAGTAACCTCAAATAGATTTTTCTTATACTCCAAAAATAATAAGAATTAAGGCAAAAAAAAAAAAAAGTACTTTTGTTAATTTGCATTTTATTTGCTCAAACATAATAGATATCTAAATTTATCAAATGTTCAAACATGTTCAACAGGTGGACAGGAGCTTGCATAGACTTCTGTCAAATTAGGTAACACAGACTGCTTTCCTTTACTGTCCGTGAACCTGTCATGCTTACGACGATGTGTAGTTACCTTTTAAAAGCCCATTCTGAGCCAGGTAAAACCCTTAAAGAAAACTGGACATTTTGATCAGAAGAAATATGTAAGAATTGTTCAAATAATCATCAGAGCTTTGCTGTACTTGAAGTACCTACAGTGGTTCATCTGCACCATAGTGCAACCCTGGACTGGGATCAGTACACATACCTGTTTCTTCCTGCAGTGCAGGCCTCAGCATGTCAGGCAGAGTGTCCCAACTTAGCACACAGACATAACATTACTAGTTGGAAAAAGACTACAGCCTCACTGCTTAAATATTTCCTGACATTCCATCTCAGTTGATCAGAAATATTGATAAAGGTTTTGTTTTCTGTTTTCACAGATGCAATCAATGAGAGTAATCTAGGTAAGTGGAATGCTTTGAGTGATCTTGTAGAGTGTTTCTTAATGAAGGTTTTTTGTCAAGATAACAACTAAATTGTCAATAGACTTAAATGCAATGATGTAATACTTTCCCACTACTACTACTGCATTAATACTACTGCTATCATGACTATTGCTGGTAATATAGTCTAGGTAAGCAAATAGTAAATAGTGATGTAGGTAAATGTAATAAAAAGTTAAATCATTTTAATACACATGATGATAGATCCTGCAGGTACCTTTAAATAATACTTGTGTTAAAAAGCTGTTATCTGCTCAGTGACACATTTACCAGCTCATGCTCCTTGTTCTCTATTTGCTTCACTGGCCTTTCTGATACCTTGTGACATGATTTTGGTTCAAACTGCTGATTTACCCACCTGATCTTTGGAACTCTCATACTTATCTGCAGGCTTATTTCCCTGCAATCCTCAACATTAAGCAAAATACTCAATGCAGATTTCTGTCACTGGTTACCTTGTTTGTTAGCTTATATCCTGACATCTTGATTATTATGTTGTGAATAATTGTTTAAAAAATATCACAATTCACATTGTAGCAGCCATTTAGAAAATCTTTGGCCTTTACTTGCATGTCAAATGCAGAACACCCTTTGCTTTTATACATGTATCAGTATTACAATATAAAAATACAGATTTACAAGTGAATATATATTATATATATAGACATATTTGTCTATTTGAAATTGGGAATTCAAATTATTTTAAGCACAGTATTGACTATATTTTAATCTGTAATTGTGCTGATCACATCTGTATCTATTATTCTATTTAATGTAAAAGTCATGTAAAGTAATGACAGCTTTTAAATGAATGTAATGTAGTAGAGGGGACTCTGAATTGTAGTGTAGGGATGCAAGTACTTCACAACAAAAAATGCTGTACTGAGTAAATAGAATTGATTACTTTCCACTACTGATCAACTAAGCTGCACACTACTACTACTGCAACTCACCACGCACTACAGTATGAGCTGGATGACGGCTATGAAAACAATTTTACTGAGGGATTTTCATGAAATAGTAAGTAATTTAATATATACATATATAATTTGATATCCACCATCTACCGAAGAGAGATGATGAGAGAGAGATGAAGTATGTTACACAACAGTTGAGTAAACTCCAGATTTCCCAGGATTTTTGTGGATCGTCAAAACCTGGAGCCCAGACAGGTAGGTATGTGCCTGCACTGATTATAATGTATGATTAACACAGTGAAGATACAGGCTGTGGGTTACAGCATGGAGGCTTGCCACATTCTTGCAGGAAAGAATGTTTCTGGGCAAACCTGCCGCAGTGCTGTCTCTTAATAATTCTTAGTGTTAGCTTTAATCCGCTTGAAGTGTAAGATGAGTGGGTTTAACTGCATTGGGCTATTTCACACAGTGTCAGGTGTAATGTGAAAATCTACTCATGCTCACACACAGTATATCACTGGGAAATGGAAAACATGATATATGGGTGCTACTCTATATTTTATGGTTTCTCTGTGACTTTAAGGTAACATGTTTTTATCTTGATACTCTTAATTGGCCATTCCTGTAAAACCATATCGATTTTTCTTATAACACCATATAATTAGAGAAGTTTTCATACCAAATTTACATGATAGGATTTGCCATAAATATGAGCCAAATGATAGAAGGATTTTATGTCACTATTCCAGTAGTAATTACAAGTAGAAAATAGGATGTCCAAGGCTGCAAATCCACAGGAATTGGCAGTTTAAATCCATAAAACATGAATATTATATAATGTGTGGCATTCAGGGTGGAAGGGACTGGGCCCTTCAGAGCAAATGTTACTGTAAAAGTCTGTGATCAAATCCTGAGAGGGTTACTTCAAGATAGGCAGCTTGCTGCAAAGTGGAGGTAACATCAGCACTGGGAGAAGGAGCATAACACAAAGCAGCTGTACAGCTGATGGAAGATGAAGCATTGTATTGCCAAATTAATTATCAATGGATAGCAATTCATTGGCCAAAAGGGGAACATTCAAGGAGGTGTTCAGCTGAACTTGGATTCTCAGAAATGAGCAGCAAGTTTGCAGCAGCAACAAAAATCAATTACTCACTTAAGTCTGTCGAAAGAAGCAGCATCTTTTTTGTTATGTATTTGTTCTGTATTTAGACTAGATGCCCAACATCTGAAGCTTCTAGGTCCCCAAACGTGACAATTCACCGCTTGTCCTAGTCTTATGTGATACCAGATGTGGAAAGTTTGGAGTTTGGACAGTTGATGACATCGCATTGAACTCTAGGATATTTTGATGGGTTTGGTCACAGTTTTTTTGAAGTTTTATAGGCCAAACAATTCAATTGAGACTACGTATATAGCTTTTACTGAACACAAGTGCCACTTTTGGAACAAAGGAGCACAGACTTTAAATTAATCTTTGCTAGTGTAAGTGTAGAACAAGTGGAGATGAGCCATAAAGTCTGCATCGTGACTCACTTACACAGTAATATATGGTAAAGTTTGCTCACACAAATATAATCTAGTGGTCACACCAGACTGAGTAAGTGTGCAGCATTTAAACCTTTGAGTGTACAAAAATAAATACTGGGAGTTCAACCTTTCATTTGTAAAAGCAAGATTATGTTTTTTTTCTTTCAGAAGTTCTGTACTATTGATTTAAGAAGGAGATAAACGACATTGAAAGTTGCTGCCAGCCTGCAAATTTACAACCATCACGTCTTTATCACCTTCAGAGATACATTCCTGAGAAATGTGAACGTATTTCTTTAAAGAGGTGGTTACTGCCACACTAATTTTGGTTTGTTTACAAGTAGCAGCATCTACATCAAATACAGCGTGTGTGCTATTGTTTTTTAGCACATAAAATCAGCAGTGTTTTTTTTTTTTTCACTGTACATCTCTCATCACGCCACCTGAAAGTTACACATTCTCCTGCAGCTCTCCTACAGGTGGACATAAGACAGAGTTATTCTGTTACCTCTTTGTCTCCACACTAAATCCAGTGTGACTGGCCTCTCCTAGTGTCCCTGCCTCCCTGATTAGAGGTCTCCTCAGGGCGTAATGACAGAATTGTGTTCCTGTCAGTTCCTGCTGCTCAGAGTGGGCTAATAGTCACGTTAGCCCACGCAGCATGTCATTAGCTCTCCACCCTTAGCCCAATGAGGGGCAAGTCTGTCATTTTGAGGCTAAATCACAGAGCAGGCAGGCCGTAGATCACAGTGACACCGGTGCTCTGAAGCTCCAGTGTTTCCGCCCACCCTTCCTAGCCGCACTTAATATGCAGCGACTTACACATACTGTATTAACATGGAGGACTTACTGCGACATGGGCTAGAGGAGGCAAATGGAAGTCAAAGAGAGGCACTTTGATGGGTCACTGATACCGAGATCATTCCATCAAAATCGTAATTTGAAACACACTGCTCATTTCTGACTGTGATTGGATGATTCATGGTTATCACTTGGATGATTAGCAGGCTTGCGTAGCATCTATCAGAGCTCGGGCTAATCTGCTTTGATTATTAGCCTCTAAGCCTTCCTTCCATGCTGGGCTTGTCAAGTACACAGTGATGAGAAATTACACTCTCCTCATATTTGTATTAATCTATCTGTGCTTACTTGTCAAACTGATAATTGCATCGCACATAGTTCAGATCACCCCCTAAAAAATGCAGTTTTTCTCTCGCCTCACACATACACACAGTCCCCCACATGTGTGCGTAATATGAGTGCGTTAATCAGTGATTATAGTGTAAATATTACTAGGTGAAATAAAGAGATAATCAGTGCAGATACAGTGACATCTCCTCTCCATCTGGGTTGTATTTGTTTCAGGTGTTCAGTTTTTGCTGGCCTGGCCTGCCTCAATCTGGCTCTTCTGCTTTGGGGTGTTCTACCCACCATCAGTAGCCATACACACCATTAAACCTGAAATGCGGCTGTTTGTGATTACATTACATATGTTGATGTTGAAAATACAAGGCTCCTAAAGATAGTGGAATATGTTAACTACTGGACGGGCTTTGGCATGAAAATCAGCAGCCTGTAAGAAGCATCTGTTTTATGTATGCATGCCATATCGGAATCATTTTACCCTGTTTCTCCGCACAATAAAAACTTCTGCACATTTTACAGCTTATTGGTCACAGTGGGCTTTTAATACCAACCACAACTTGCCCTGCAGCTGAAACTTCATGGGAAATAAGCTGAGCACGATATATTTAACAAATTTTCAGGCCTGTGGCTCCATAAGTAGATAAGAAGTGGATCCGTTCTTGATCCACGTGAGCCCGATCTTAGCAAAGCTGTGGGTCGATCCTTGAGTCAGGAGGACGAGATGATAATTACGAGCGAGCGTGACCGTGTTATACAATACACGCGCATCTTTACTCAGCGCCATGACCTTCTCCGCTGAGATTTGCGTCTGCCTAACTTTGCCCTTTACTGGGGCATGTTGTGTAAGGGAAGGGGCACAACATGAATAACATTGTTATTTGCGCAACAGCCTGTGATGAGTGGAGAGCTAACTGGAGCAGGAGAATGGCGCTGTTCGGCGAGGTTCACGGCTGTTATTCCTACAGGCCATGAGCGTGAAAGGAGCTAATGCCATCTGACAGTTCTGGAGCAAGAAGAGGAGGGCTGGACAGAAAAGGAGGAGAGAGAAGACAGTGGGGGGGTGGGGTGGTGGGGTTAAGAGATAGAGTGGGATGGAGGGGGGGTGTTGGATGAGAGAGAAATAGAGGATGAGCTAGATATGGACAAAGGAGGGATATGGGAGGGGAAGGAAAGAGGTGATACTGTAGGGACCTCTATTGTTACCCGCTGTAGAAAATGGCCTCTGAGAGCCATTGCTTCTTATCAGTGTGACATATTAAAAGTCCAAATATTCCAACATTTTCTCAAAATACGCAGATGAAGTCCAGACCTCAAAGCAGGAGCTGAATGTTGGCAATCTTTTAGTGTTACATATCAAATACTTATCAGAGTGCAGCACATCCAGACTCCCCTGCGTGTTCACGCAGTGGGGCTCATTCACCAACGGCTGCCATTTTGAAAATCTGCCTTTGAGGGAATTCCAGAAATGCTGTCAGAGCCAGTCTTCAGTCCAAGATCTTGAGGGCGCAAAGGCATTGGCCGGTCATGTTGATACGCAATGGTTCTTGCTTTTTGTCACTCAGAATCCTAAAATGAGTTACCTCAACCCTGACAGACAGACAAAAGATGAGAAAAGGAGTGGCAGTGAAGAGATAGACGGCAGGCAGATGGAGGGAAGAGGGAGTGGGAAGTGAGGTGGGATCCCACTGTAATTTGACAGGCTCCAGTCCCGCTCGGGCTTCAGCAGCAGTTCTTTGAAAGAGGCGTAGCAGACACCCTGCTGCCAGCCTAACCTGTCATTAGCGACATGGCAGAAAGACACAGAGATGCTACGTCTTGTTGTCTCATCCTCCTTTAAAATGCAGTCGGCGGTATGGGATTTATGTCCGACTGTGGCTTAATGGCATTTTGATAAATAGTGTCTCACAAGAGCAACATTTTGTAAGCTAATGGTTATCATCATGTACTTCTTGTATTTCACAACTATATTGTTTGCATGTTGGTTGCAATGGAAGTAGTGTAGTTCTATTACAAACTTTTTTAATAAAACAGTTTTAAATTAGGCTGAATTTACCAAAACCTAAAATTTAGAAGCTGTTTACTTGTGCCTGAGTTCATTCATAACTGTCTCGTACCAGTAACCGCTAACTATCAGTTCAAATGACAACAAGAGGGGAAAACCCTTCCAGCAGTGGTGATAAACCTCCATCAGCTGTTCCTGAGAGGCTCTATGATAGTTGGATGCTGGAGGTTTGGGGTGGGATCTTTGCTGTGAAGCTACCAAAAAATCATTCTAGTGGTTTGTGTTTAGGCTTGCCTGCATTTATTTGATCTGTGTGAGAAGTTTCAAGGACCATTTTTGAATAATTGTGCAGCTAGTCTTACAAATACCTGCCACAGAGTGCCATGAACGTCATTCTCTGCCTCCAAAATGGATGTATAATATACTCTGGCTTTTAAAAGCTAGATCTAGTTCTCTGGTTAGATCCAGAATGTGAGCCACCACTGGAAGAGAAACCACTTCTGTTAACAAAAACCAAACTACATCAAAGGTGCTGTTGTTTGTTTGGCAGCAGATAAGACGATTAGGAGGCAGAGCGCCTCTCAGCACCCTCCATCATTAAAGCTGCTGGCCCACATCTATAGATTATAATGGCTGCTGTGCTGCCTCTCAGGTCACACACTGCTCCACTTTGATCAGCCTGTTGGTATTTGTGAGTGAACAAGTCAGCTCATGCTGCTGACTTATCTGGCTCTTTGTCCTATGAAGAAGAGCTCACAGGGGCTCTGGGTTTGTGTGGTACTGCCCTCTGGTGGAGAAGTGCAGTGCTGCGCTAACCCATCAGCACCCACCATCTTCTGATGCTATGGTGCTGCATTGAGAGCAGAAAGGCATACAAGAATCAGTGAAACTTGTTGCTGTCATACCTCTACAACAACCCTCTGTGAGGTTTGTATTTCTTATTTGAAAGCTGAGGTGACATTTTCTCAATGCATAAATAATTGCAATAAAATCATCTTTCCCACTAGATTTGAATATAGCACAAAAGCTTAATTTGTGCCTGTTGGCATTAAGCTTGTATTAACAACTTTTAACACTTCTGTAGCTCTACATGATTCTGTGACTTTCAGTCATTTCCAATTCTTTGACATTATTTTTTTTAAATACAATAATATAATTTTCATGCTGAAAAATTCAGTGCAAAGATTGTATATTGGTTAAAACTTTACATATATTAGATACCACAGTGTGGCAACATATATAAAGACAACACATGTGTTATTGCCAGACTGAGACCTAATCTCCACGAACTAAGTTGAGTTGTAGTATGCTATATATGGTGCATATTCTTTTTTTTTTTCTTGCAAGGTTAAATTACCACAGACTAATTACTAACTAATACACAGTGAACACAGTGGAAGTATGTGAGGCCTACAGCTGCGGTGGCCATGACTCAGGTGGTAGAGCAGGTTGTCAAGTTATTGTAAGGTTTTAAGGTTGATTCCCAGCCCCTCCATGTGCAGAGGCGTCCTTGGGCAAGATACTGAACCCAATACATGTAGCATAGCAATGTAAAAAAAAAAAAAGCATTATTTAAGTGCTGACCAGAATATATTTGCCTTGGACCTTGTTAGGTGGTCAGACAAAGTCGAAACAAAATGCATGTTTTCTTTGAAGAAATGGTCAAAATTCCACCATTTATATGAGTCAGACAGTGTGAAAACAGAAAAGCATCAGGTTTTCAGCTTTCTGGAAATCCATGAACATATTATATGTGACACACAGTTCTGTCAGCAAACATCAGCTAAAATCACAATATTCTAAATGTCTCTTTCAAAAATTCACCCTGAAAAAAATGTATGCTTGCTACCAAATTCTGTAAAAGCTGATCCTCAGCACAGTCAAGAAGCCATGACTGACTCAGCTGTGACCAACAGTCACAAGACAAATATTCAGTGACTTTTAGGTAAACTCCAGTCTGGTTTTGCAAAGAGCAGAGAGGAGACAAGAGAGACCGGGAGAAACAGCATTCTTGATCATTAAAATAAATGCAGCATGGCTCAAAAATAGTTTACAGAGAACCAAGTTGACAGTATGTTGTTGAAAGTTACATTCGGCATGATCAGATGTCTTTCTGGAGTTTATGTGCAGAGCAGTGTGAAAAACATCTCCTATCAATAGCATGTGGAACTCCCATTTTTTTTAGTATTGGTACCTGTGGAAACTTGGAAGTTTTTTTTGTAAAATTTTCTATTTCTGTAAAGCAAGTAAAGAAATGGTTGGTGGTGAACCACCACCAACTATTGGGAGGCATCGGTTAAACACTATGTTGCGGCTGTAATTCTGAAACAGTGAGGTCAGCATTGAGCAATGCTTGAAAGCCACTGTGAAAACAAACAAAAAAAAAAACAAAACAGGAAGACAGGGCAAGTCCACCCCCTTCTCCTCAGTCTTGTGACGAAGGTATGGTTTCACCTTTGACCTCTCCTTGTGCTGACTCAGCCCTCTACTCCCATGCATCAGAATCACACTTTCCAGAAACGTAACATTTATTTCAGTTAATTTCTTAATTTTTTTTCACAGACATTAAAACTGTGTAATTCTTTTACTGATTTTGTTTCATTTAACATACCAAAATTAAATGAGACATTGTAAGCCCTTATTTTAATTTGATTTTATTTATGAACATTTGTGAACAAAGGTATACATACACTTGTAAAGATCATGGCAGACACGAGTTTTCAACAACTCCTATAAGTCTGAGTTTCCTTTTATAGTCACTAAAACCCATGCATTTTTCATGGGTCAAAAATATACATACAGCAACTTGAATTATGAGATTTGGTGATGTAGAAAGCTGTTGTAATTACAATTGACTACAGCTGCTGACTCCTCTGAGCCAATTTAAATAGGGCCAATTTGATATACTACTTAGAGTCTGCCACAAGCACGACAGCGGAAAAGTCTGACCTAAAAAAGCAAATCAGTGACTTGAGCAAGTCATGAAAGTCACGGGAGCCACTTCAAAGCAGCTACAAATCCCAAAATAATCTGTGCAAACCATTGTTTGTTAGTATTAAGTCCATGGCACAGTTGTGCTACTGCCACGATCAGAAAGAAAACACAAGCCATCAGCTTCTGCTGAGAGAAAATTGGTCAGGATGGTCAAGATTCAACCACCAAAAAGCAGATCTGCAATGAATTAGAAGCTGCTATAATACAGCTGTCAGTGTCCACAGTGAAGTGTGTGTTACATCAACATGAGCTGAGAGGCTGCCCTGCAGGAAAAAAGTCCTTCCTCTAGAAATGGGACCTGAAAGCATGACTGAAGATGACTCGATTAATGGACAAAAAAAAAAAAAGACCTTCTGGAGGAAAGTTCTGGACAAATGAAACAAAAATTTTGCTTTTGTCGTCAATGACCACAAATATGTTTGGAGGACAGAAGGTGAGGCCTTTAATCCAGAGAACACACATCTGTAGATTTTAATTTTTGCAAGATCCCTTTCATGTTGGCATATCTGACTGGGCTTATTGAAGTATCTGGAAAACAAATTGACATCTGCCGTTCATGCACCACCTCTCAACAGTTCAAGTATTACCCTCAACTCCAGATACAGTAACTGACATCAGGGATGATGAGGCGCTTACATGTGTATTCAGGTCAGCACCTTTCGCTCATCAGTGCCAGTGCAGATGTCCTTTCTTGTCAGATACGATAACATCTGCAGTCCAATATGCCAACACTGCTGATACATGATGATTTTACATAATTGCACAAGCCAAACAACAGCAACTCACAGTCAATTACATACAATTCCCTTGCTACATTCATATTTATCAGTCACCATATGTGATTGCTCTCAGCTACACTGTTGCCTTTAAACAGTGATGGACATTTTCATGTTTGAAAACCATATGGAAGTTTCTTGTTAAAATGATTCTCTAACATGTTGTTACAATTAAACCAGTCAATTGTTTTTTTTGACAACATGATCTCAAGGTAGTTGTAAAAATTAAACAGTGCTTACGTTAAATAGGGAAACAAGATGACAAAGAGTGAGGAGGTATTTTTATCAAGGCAGGAGAAACTGTCACTGACCGACTTTGATGTAGAGGAGATATTGGGATGTGGCTGACCTGCAACACCAAAGACATTTTGAACTTACCGTGCTTGAATGTTGGTGGTGTATTTTCTTCTTCCAGTGGACAATTGGCCAAAATGACACCTTAGTGTTGGCTATTTTCTGCTGCTACAGTAGTTTGATAGAATAGAATTGTTTTTATTTTTTATGTTTTTTTATTAGAGTTTCAATTTTGTGCTTGGATTCAATACTCAGAGAGGCAGGGAGAAATCCATTGAAGGAGAGCCACAGAGACCAGTGTTTGTTATTGAAATTTGTCAGTAGGGGTGAAAGGAATTCTGTTTGGAAAAGGGGTCATGGATGAGTCAGTGCTGAGGGAGAGTGGGTATTTAAAAAGAGTAAATTATGAGACACGGCCTGGGGTGCAGTGAACATCACAGAGTGGTCAGATGTGGGAGTCAGAGAGGATGTGAGAGGGATGTTTCCTTGGACATGTGGACTGTAGGAAATACTCAGTGTTACAGATAAGGACCATTTGACTTGTCTTGGTAGGAAGGACTTACTAATAATATTAACAATGGCTCTATTCTAGTCAAGTGTGCTACATGTTACATATATGACGTGATTACACTTACACTGCTACATCTAAGCCCTTTCAAACAGACACTACATTTTGAATAATCCCATGAGTGCCTTTTCCATAAATGTCAGGGCACAATCTGATTTAAGGTATAACAAGAAAAATCTAGCCTATACTGCTACCTGGGCAAAGCTGGCAACTGCCCAGAATACTATGATGTTTCTTTAGTATCTATGATCCAGAACATTTTAAAATGCATAAAACACACACACACACACACACACACACACACACACACACAAAAAGGATACGGCAAGTTAAATTTTTTATAGACTTGTAACATTTATTCAATGACAGCTATGTATGACAAATTGTAGTCAATTAAATATATTTTAGAAACAATAAAAAAAATGAACCTAAGGTGAAAAGAATTGCCTCAGATCATCATAGTAAAGTTATCTGTAATCGTGTTGGCTTCCTAAATAAAGTCGCTGCTCTAAACAGTGCTTTGTGAACTATTGTGTGGAAATGCTTTGTTCAGTTCACACCATCAGTTTTTTTGGGAGCCTGGTGTTAACCATCATTCTTGTTTTCATCTTAAAGGATCAGATTTTATCGTATTTAACCATGTTGTGGAGAAGCAGTACACCACTGTTAGAATTTGGCTGTTTTTTTTTTCAGTCACTTATGTGATTTTACAGCGTACAGTATATTATAGTCATTGGATTTATGTATTTGCTTTAATAACAGTGCATTTGTATGTCACTTAGTTAGTTAGAGGATTGATTGGTTTTCAGATGCTTGGGGAAATAATGAAACTTGGTGTAGTGGAATTAATAAGGGCCCAACAAGAAATTAGGTGTCTTTGGCCTTAAAAAGTGCTTTATATAAGGTGTCTTTATAAATTGTTAAAATTTTTAAAACATTTTTATTAAGTTAAATATTTAATTCTCATCTCCCGGACTTAAAGAAATTACAATCAGTTTAACAAATTAAAATTCAGCAGATGAGGAAAACGGAAGTTGCCAAGGAAATTCCCATGTAAAGAAAATAGAGGAAACATAACCCTCTTTAAACCACAGTAGTCATCAGTCTCCATAGACCTTCAGCTTTTGTTCATGCAAGCTTCTTAAAATATGTATACGAGCAGCAAGGAAAATTAAGAACTGCCACAGAGGCCCCCAAGAATTCCCTCATTGACTCCATGTAAATTGGTGTCGGTGTTTTGATTAGTTGAAGATTTGTTAAATAATTTATATCACTCAAGTAAAGTATATATGAAACCGGGCCCTGCAGCGGTGTTTCACATGTTAAAGACAAGTCTTCTTTTAAAAGCTAAAACATTTATGTTGTGAAGACTTGATTTTTGTCCCCAAAAGGAATTTTAGTCCTCACAATGTGACGATGTAAGCATTTATGTCCTCATAAGATGAGTAGTACAAGCACACACATCCACAACACGGATGAAACAGCTAATATAGACACGAACACCAATTCAACAGTTGCATATTTCATATTTTAAAAAATACAAACTATGCTTTAATCATATCCCATCCACTGAACCTTGCACTTGACAAAACCCTGTCGTTGTAATGTCCTTGAAATTAAACTCTCTGCATAAACTCTCACTGACAGGGTGGCCATTATAGTCGATTTTGCAGTAGTTACAGATAATGTCACAAACAATACCGGTGCAGTATAAACCTCTGTAGACGTCCATTTAATCTGTTTAATCTAGACCAAAAAAATCTGAATTAACCAGTTTTTCTAGAAATGTTCCCTTCCAGAAGAAGATCTACAAGACATTTAAAAAAACAAAACAAAACACACGATTGTATTTTTATGACAAAGATGTCTTTTAATCATTCCATCACAGAAACATAAGAGCAGAAGGAGTCATTGGAAACTCTGGACTGCCATGGTATAAATGGTTTTAACAAGTGAATGTAAACGTTTGTTCATGACCATATGTGTATGTACAAGTGACAGCGCCCTCTAATGACCAGTGCGGTTATGACTGTAGCAGAACAAGAAGTCTAACAAATTTATTTTTTATCTCATAGCAGCATCCAGTCTTTATATTATATTTATTAGACTTATTTTTTAAAGCAGCAGAGTAGAATATATTGATATTCCTCCCTGTCAGAACAATTAAAAACCTGATGGATGGCTGCTGAGGATAGGCGTGTGAGTGGCTATTTTAGTGTGTAACTCCAAGATGGTGACCAGGTCACTTCAGTTTTATATGCCCTGTGGAAGCACAGGAAGAGAAGGGCTGCATTGATCCGCTGCTCATCAGGCACCCAAAAAGCAAATGCATCCAGGGAATGTAGTGCAGATCATTGTAAACCTGATCTGCAGGAGTGGACACGACCCGGACACGCTGAGGTCAGCTCCCGTACAGCCATGACCACCGCAAACAAACAGAGCCAGCAGCTTCAGAGGCAGGCTGTCAGAAAGCGTCCTGACAGCAGAAAAGACACAGCTTCATGTGCGAAAACAGTCCAAGTACAGGAGCCTCCTGACAGCATGTCCAATGACACTAGCACAGATTGTGCTATCTTTGGACAAATTCATGTTTTTTGTGTCCCCATCACCATTATGAACATAGTTTAGATAGGGTGGTGGACTGGTGCAGATTTCCAAAATGTTTTTTTCATTTATGTTTTTTGATATATCTTTTGAGCCTCCAGATTTATATAACTATTAGTTATTACCTGTTTGAGTTATATCACACACACACGCACGCACGCACACACACACACACACACACACACGCACACACATCATTACATTGAAATGAAATCCTGTTGGTAATGATTCAAGCAATGAATAAAAAAATTGACAATTCTATTTTTCTGTTATTTTTTTTTTCCTACTAGAACAATATCAACACTTTTCCATGAGGACAAAGATAAATTAAATAATTATTTCTTTTGAATGCTGCATTTTCGGTTTTTCAAATATGTACAATAATGCTCTTTTGAAAGTAGTGATGGGGAGGCATTGAACCAAAATTGAGAATACACAGTAAGACACAAAGCATTGTTATTCAGTCTGATTTGTCCATCAGTACAAAACAAACAAAAAATTGCATACAACTCATACTTAAAAAAAAAAGAAAAAAAGAAGTTGTGACCACTTGATGTGGTCTTATTCAACTGCATCAGAGATACAGATGCACCGACAAGGGCAGGGGAGGAATTTGAGAGGAACTTTATTGTCTCTTATTTGGTCTCTTAATGACTCAGCACTGAGCAACCTTTCTATTTAAAGAAATTCTTGAAAGTGGTCTTGGTGGCCTTCAGACCTTTCAGATTTCAGTCCTCAGACCTACACCCTGAAGAAAAGAAAGGATCCTATGACAGCTGTCTGTCATTGATTTCCATTCAGTTTTGATAAAGGTAAAAAAAAAAAGAGAGAGAGAGAGAGACTTGAACTGAGGAGGACACTGACACTCTGTTACAGCAAATGCAATATGAGCCTTTCTTTTAACACTGATTGTTATCTGATACTTAGGAAATTAATTGATGCTCCAGTTTACTTTAGGAAATTAATGTATATTTGTAGGTGAGCAAGAGCCTATTCCTGTTTTTCTTGAAGCTCTTTGTCTGAAGAGTGGAGAGGTTTGTGATAGTGTGCAGGGGGGAGGGGAGCTCAAACAAAAGAAATGCCTTTTGTTACTCTAATGTTCAGGGAAATGCAGAAAACAAGCCACAAAACAGCTCATTCAAGCTGACATCGAATCAAATTTGCATTTTAGCTAACAACTTCGGCTTGTTTCAAAGAGTTTTGCACCATGTAGGTAAGGGCAAGAAAGTCAGAGCACAAGGACAAAAATACAGTGTCAGGAATGCTCACATCACATTTTCTCTTTAAATTTACTTTAAATGCCTCGACAGAGACAGCAAAAATGTTTTCAGGAGTTTGTTACATCTTTTAATGTTAGAGGCTAAAGTCACATTCTTCAGTGAAGTTTGAGAGTGAGTTGATTTCTCCAGATCTCATCTGTTTTTTTGTTTTTTTTTCCAAACTGAGGGCTCTCTGTAATTCATCTGAAACCACAGGAAACTGATTACTTAGAGAGGAAAAGCTGCAAATCAGAACTCACCCAACAGTACTGGAGTTTAAAAACAACATTAAGACAATTAAAGACTATATTAAGCCTATTAAAATCAATTATTGCTATCTCAGCTGATGTGCTTTTTTCTAAACCTAACATAAATATGCATTTTTTTAATTACAGGCATTTTACACTAGCACACAACCTTAAAACCCATAGGTACACTGAGCATGCAGGTGCCAGTCTGAACATGAAGCAGGGTGTTGGTAGCTCAGTTGTACAAAATACTATGATGGAACAAAGTAAGGGTGAAAATTAGGAGCAATTTCCTTAGCTGCGCAACAGCTTATATTCTACACTACAAGGTTGTCAACACCAGTAATTGTTAACTATGACAGATAAATCATGGGTGGTCAAGACTAATGCCTTTGTTTTTCTGTCACGTGATATGACTATGACAAATTATTGAATGGCACCTTAGAGTAGTTGGGACACAATCAAATAATTAGACCCAAAGTTCTCTGCATCATTTACAAAAGTCTGTGTCTGCCCATCCTGGGATTTTCAGACTACAATAGAGTCAACACTTCTCTTCAAAGTCTCCACTGGCATCCTAAAGTGGTGGAATAATGTGACTGCTGGATCTAAGCATATTAGCTAAGATATAGCCTATGTGTGAATGACAGGAAGCCATCACTTTGACAGACTGTATGAAGCAACGTTACATATCGACTGTGGTAGAGCGGGTTGTCCACTAATCGCAAGGTTGGTGGTACGATCCCCCGCCCCCCCACCTTGGGCAAGGCACTGAACCCAAAAGTGGCTCTGTCATTGGTGTATGAATGTGATGTACTCTCAAAAATGTATGTTGCTTTGGATAAAAGCGTCTGCTAAGTGAAACTGTTGAACTGTAAATATCCTATTTATTGGATTGTACCATTGTATATGTTGGATAGGCGTACTGGCAGGATATCCTTTATGTTGCGGGTCACAGGGTGGCCCCCAGGGGCCCCGACTACCTGGTTTGAGTACCTCTTAACTTTCACTGAATAAGGTTAATCCATTTTAACCACTACTATGTCAACAGAGCCTACATGTGATTCTTTTGGTACAGAGCATAGACTGTACAAAAGATGGATGTAGCAACTGGCCCTCAAAAAGGAAGCCAACCCAGAAGTGTCAGAAACCTGCAATATCCTGACGTCTGCTCGCTGCTGGCTCCAAAAAGCCCTGGCTCCCATAGACTTGAATTGGAAAAGAAGTGATCACAGATCACGAAATACCGCATTCCTACAGCTCAGGATTTTTTTCTTATTAGTTTTCATAGACAAATCCAGAGATCAAGTGGCCAATCTGAAAATAAATCAATACTGAATTTTTAAAAAATCGTCAACATTTTGCGGGGCAAGGGGCGTGGCTGGCTTGATTGACAGTCGGCAGCGACCATACAGATAAAGTGAGCAGAAGGCGGTAAATGTGGGCGGGCAGAGAGGGCCTGCCTCTCAATCTGTCTGACCAATCGCTGCTCCTGTGGCTCCGCCCCCTCCGACGATTTTGCGTCACTGGCTCCAAAAATCCAAGATGTCAACCAGGAAGTAGCAAAACCCTGGCTTCATTTTCTCAGTGCAGAAACCGACGGGTGACGTCACAGTAGCTACGTCCATCTTTTATACAGTCTATGGTTCAGAGGAGACATTAAGGTTATTATAAAAAAATAAAAACAAACAAACAAACAAACAAAAAAAACACTTTTTTTTTTTTTTTCCTTTGAACTGAATAAATGCCAAGCAAACGGTGTTCTGTGTTGGGCCACCTTTCTGTAAGGACCTTTAAAAACGTGTCTGTTAACTAGTGTAAAGGCAAATAAAATACTACAGTGAGAATTAAAGTTTTGTGTCTGTTTGAAGAATGTCTTTAATATTCTCTGATGAAGCAGGTTTAGGTCAGTTTTCTCTTCCATATTCTCCAACTGTAAACTGTTGGTGAACAGTAAAGAACTCTAATACTCAAATCTGCATGTCGAGACATATCCAATTACAACACCTTGGCCAGGTCCTTCCTATAAGCTTCGCCTTTGACACAGTGACATTTGGTAGCAGACTCTTATGGTATTAGTGTAAAGTGGGAGACGGTGGGACTGCCTTTGATCACACCAGCAGGTTACACATGTCCTCATATTTCTACCTGCTTCCCAACCTGCCTGGCTTGACAGTTTCACCGCTGTTTCTGTGAATCCTCCTGAGCCCAGCGGCACGTCTCTGTCTTCTCTCTGCCTGTATGCATTCACATGAGCCATTTCTCTATGTTGCGTTTGAATGTGAAAAGCTTCTTATATGTGACTTAGTGCAGCCAGGGTCATTAGCATTCACATGGGGGGCAGGGCCCCTGGGGGAGTGTGGGTGAGCACTGCTTCTGTGAGAGTGAACAAGTGGTATTAAGTAGGGTGGAGCTGTGGAGAGGGTGGGCTGGCTTGGTGATCAGGACAAGTCTGTCCACTGCAGTGTGAGATTAGAATCAGGTCGAGTGGTGGCTGCTGGGTGTACAGAGAGAGTCAGGTTGGGCAGTAGAGTTTAGGGTGTGGCACGCTGGGGAAACACTGGATGGTTCTCACTATGGTCCCCTAGCCAAACCACTGGAGGGGATGAAGGAAGAGAATTCCCTGGATGGTAAGATATCTCTGATCTCTTGCAAGGTTTAAAACTGGTTACCACAGCTCTAGGATTTGAGTGAAATCGTGCTGATAGTGTGTCATATGTCAGAAAGTTTGAAAAGTAGATGTACTGGAAGATGGATTTCAATAGAGCAGTTGTTCATGTCAAAAAGACTTCTAGAACATTGTGTTTATAAGGGATGGAAGACAGAAACACAATAACTTGTTGAAGCACTCAAAATTAACTTAATTGACGTCCCCAATCCAAGATTAAATCAACAGCTTTTGGTACTTGACAGGTTTCCGTGTGATGTGCTACAGTGCCACAATACCAAAAAAGATTTGGGGTTCAATTCCCAGCCTTTGTGGCAATAAGATGCAGAGATTTGTTATTGCAGCCTTGTTTTTTTGCATGTTGAAGAACCTGAGAGTCAGTAAATCTGAGGCCTGCAGTTGTCTGTTATTGTCATTATTGAATGAGCCATCAGTTATTTCAGTTCCTCACAAAAGATTTTCTAACAGTGATATAAAACATATGATTTATTCAAATTTTCCAACTTTATTGAAACATTTATAGGTAAGAAGTGCACATAAAGTTTGGGGATAGAATGTGATGCTGTGCAACAGAAGTCCTGACGTGAACTGAACCAGGGGCTGTGTAGCTTAGGCCAGTAGATCACCAGAGTGCTGAGTTAATTTCCTGACTCTCATAAATGATTGATCGCATTATCTTCACAGTCTTGCAAATCAGTTACACTCCACTCAGTGTGTTACAATCATTACATTAGAACCTAAATCCATGAAACATGAGTGTAGAAGGGGGATACAACAACCTGAAGGTGTAAGCAAATATTCTTTACATTAGTGGGCAGCTGGCAGGATTGTTTGTTGGGGGAATCAAGCATTGTGGGCTGGAAACACCTGACTTTCTTCTTTGTCTTTAAATACAGTATTAGTCCAGTACGGAGAGATGTGTTGGAACAAGAAATAGCTCCTAAAAGAGGATCCACCATCACATTTCTCGTCACCATCTTGGCCCTCACTCTCTTTGGCTGTAAACTGTGCTCAGTTTTTAACCAAGCAAACTGTGACACTTTAGCTTTAACCTTCTTTCAGTATTCCACTAAGTGCTTGAGTTAGTTAATGTCTGTGTGTTTTGTCAGCTTGAACCTGTGTTTATGCTTGGACATGCTCTTTGGTCCTCCTCAGAAGTGCCAGAGGCACGGTTGAAGGAGAGGCTAATTTGGGTGAGGGCTGGGAGGGGGGGTGGGGGGCCGTATTGTTGAACGCTAGCGAAAATAGGACTATCAGTTCCACTCAGATAACCCCTAGCTGTCATTGGACCTCAAGCCAAGCAGTGACCCCAGGGGCTTGAACTCTGCTGGTCATGTGACCAAGCAGTAAAGTGACCAGTGGTGTTGCTGGGCTCCGGCTGTGGTCAGAGAGGGGCAGGCTGTCGAGGAAAGAGGTTGCTGGGAGTGGGAACAGAGAGAAAGGGCAGAGAGAGAAAGAAAGGAGAGTCATGAGGCAACCAGGCCCAGTGGCTTTTCTTTAGCTGAGGCCATTCTTGAATGGGGTCCAGGCAGACTGGAAGAAGCATGAAATGGATACATGGGAAGGTAGGGAAGGAGGGCTAACTGGAAGGGTTATTGCTTTCTTGTATTTGGCCACAGTTTATATGAATGGTAGCAGATATCTGTGTGTGATTAGGAAATGTTTTTACAGCTTTCTGGTAACTTTATATTATCTTGTTTTTGCCAGTTGTTTGGTTGAGAAGGCAGATTTCTGTTTCATATTAATTTGAATGGTATGTTGTTCATGATTCCAATGTAGCTTCTTGGCAAAACCATTTTTGCAGTAGGACATTTGGCAAAACATTGCATTACCTTGAGAGTGGTAATGAACACAATGAAAAAAAATTACCAAAAACCCAGTCCAGTCCAGGTATATGTGGAACTATGTTAGTTTGTGTAAATGAATGCTAGGTTGTGTTTAGATTTGACTTCAGTTGACAGGATTAGCCCTTTATGTTGGGAGTAGTTAATGATTTTTAGGCCAGGCTAATGAGCAGAGAGGAATTCCAGCTTTTCACAGTAATCGATGCCTTCAAGTGCTTTGTTTATATGTGTGTTATGACGTATCTCGGCGCGGTGGTGAATTGCACAGCACGCCTCCATATGTATTGATCTTTGGTATGTGGCTATGGGTTTGTCCACACTCAGCAGTGTTGATACGATGGAGTCACTCTCATCACTATCCCGGATCTGAGAGTGCTTTCACATATTGTTAATTCTTTCTTTCTTAGTTCTGAAAAACAGTGCTTTTTCAGATGTGGGCGATCTCTCCTTGAACTTTATTTATGACGCTCTTCCCAAATAGCTTTTTACTTTCTTTCTCTTTTGTTGCTATGTTTCGCTGTTTACGTAAAATTCTCTTAAGTGCTGGAATAAGAACAACATTTTAAAAAATAACCTTCGTTTTGACAATTTAAACACTACAATCCCACCCACAAAAAAAAAAAAAGACTATTTGGAATGTGATCCTTTCTCTCTCTTAAGATATGCCCCACATGGCAAAGCAAAGTGAATCCTGAGCCCCACGATAGCGTTTATCTTGCAGTGTTTATTGGTTGTACAATTTTGTAACGCAATTTGCTAAAAAAAAACAACAAAAACAATAATAAAAATAAATATGCATGGGATAGAGTTTAGAGACACTAGATGAATGCAATCTATGGTACTGTGTCCTTCATTTGATATTTTCTTTTAAGGACTAGCTTGTGGAAGAACCATGTTACTGTATTTGTCCCCTCCCCCCTCATGTTAATCCCTCAGCCTTGTTGGTTTGTGCTCCAGCTGAGGGAGGGTTAACTGCACACTATTACTGCTGTACCTCAACAGGAACACCTTCTGTCTTCTTTTTGTTCTATTTGTTCGATGTGTGAGAAGAGATATGTTTAGACAAAACTAAGCATAAGAGAGAGAGAGGGCGAGAGAGATAAAGGAAGCACGATAGGTTGTTTTGTAGATGTAGGTGCAGGGGACAGAGGCTGTGTGAAGATCAATAGTAACAGTGGGGGGAGGTCAGGGACTCCAGTGACTCTGTAATGCTTGCCTATAAATAGCCAATGACAGAGGCTGCCCATTCCAGCCACGCATGCTGCCTTTTCCTTTAATTTCGCTGAAACATATCCATCTCACTGGCCATGTCAAACCAAACCAGCGGGTCCGTCATGTTGCAGATCTTTGTCTTTCAAGGGTGTGTTATTTCAACTGCCCCCGCACCCTTCCCCCAGGACAAACAAGCACACACACACACACACACACACGCACTCTCACACAGGACTGAACTTATCTGATGCACTGTGAATGCAGTCTTCATGCTTATTTTTTACAAACAGAGATGTTTGGTGTGCATACGACTGTTGGCCGAAACAAACTGAACTCCACATTTTTAATAGAGAATATTTTACATCATTGTAGACCCTCATGCATGTTTGATATCAGTGGAAGACTCAACATTTATTAACAGGGCTTTTACATGAGTGTGTGTCACAAAGCATAAGCTGCAAAACTTCGCACATGGTTCCTATCAGTGTGCGCAGGCCTGACATTAAAAAAAAGGAGCTCAAGGCCCAAACAAGTTTCTGCTGTCTTTTCAAGCAGAGGTTTCATGTTCTGCAAAGGACATGAAAAAGACACAAGGCACAGGCTTAAACAGTAAAACTGAGTTAACTAGTTTGCTAACACAAATCAACATGCCGCACAAATTTGGTTCTAAATGGGTAAAAAATTACACGTTGTTTGCAGATGCTACAATTTCAAACTTTTGTTAGACACCGTTTATTTAAATTTTTGCTTACATTTATTGTTTATATAAATAGGTTTAGTGTCTACTCAAAACTTAATATTGTGCCAGCATTACACAGCCTCATAACTAACATGCCGTCCGACTTCCGGGATTTATTTCTTTAAAATGAGTAAAGCATATGCACCAGAATTCTCCACATCCATACATAAGTTGTTATTTAGAATCTACACTGGCTAAATAAACATTTCAATTAACTTTTCAGATGCAAACATAGGTGAGACAGTGAGCCATGCTCCTACAGTTGAAGGCCTTTCCCACATTATTTTACAAAGTAGCATCACATGTGGCTGACATTAGCATAACATTAATACGGAGCCTATCTTTGGTCTCTTATTACTCAATGCTAATGATTCAGCCTCTAAGCCTGGGTGTATATTATCAGGACAGCAAAGTCAACAGGTCGCCATTGTCTCGTCGATGAGCCCAATCTGCAACTGCATGCACATAACTTTAAAGATTAGCATCACAGTGTGAGCTGCCAGGAATGCAGGCTCAGTCCCAGAGGGTCTTCCGAGGTGGGGGGGTAGATTCTCTGTCTAACCCCCAGGTATAAAAGAGAAGTTATTTTCAGAGGACAAGAAAGAGATATGAGGAAGAGTAAAAGAGGACAAGGAAGGCAGAGAGAGAGAGAGAGAGAGAGAGAGAGAAGGAAGGATTGAGGCTGCGGAAAAGTACAGCAGATTCCTGCAACCCCCGCTCCCTGTCTCTGCTGGGCTCGATTGTGATGGAAAGCCCGAGACCAAATCTGAAGAGAAAACCCCTTCAGTGGCAGGCCTTGTTCTGTCAGTCGCTCAAAAGGCTGCTTTACACTATACATCAGCCTTTGTGTGCGTGGAGTGTGGACAATGGGGAGATTTGGCCACGATACATCTCTGTTCTCAGCATGATGCAGCTCAGAGAGTGTCACAGAGATGGTGACACCAGGGAACCTTTCTATTAGAGAGCATGAAAAAGTCAGCAGCAGCATCCTGTGGGTTTTTGGAATGTTGCTAAAAAAAACAAAATAAAACAAAAAAAATATTGCTTTTAAACATACAACAAATTTTCTCCTGTGAGATAAAAAAAAAAGAGCATACTTCCACATGATAAGTGATGAACAACTCACTCAATCTGTGGCCTTACAGTGAACATTTGCTGGAACATATTGGGAGCAGCATGAAAACAAGAGAGCTGTTTGTCTTTGCCACTGAGTCAGCCTTAAAATGCTTCACTTGTATCTCCTGGTTTGTGTTAAAGTTTGGAATGAAACCCAGGCTGACCCCTGGGAAACAATGCAGCCTTTAATGAGTGGGGGTGACCCTGTGTGTGTGTGTGTTGGTGTGTTTGTGTGTGTGTGTGTGTGAAGGGGTGGCACAGAGCATCGGGGGTTCCTGCACCCAGGCTACAGAGAGAAAGAGAGGGTGGAGTTCAAGATGAAGCACTTTATGACTCTTTATCGTCACCTCTGGGGAATTTATCGTCACATCTGCTTTTACGACCTTGTGATAGATACACAACCTGAGTATTTCTGACAAAAGCAGCCCTCTTGTGAATGGGAAATGTTACACCAAGAAAGTGCCATCAAATAGGGTAAGCCAGATATTCAATCCTACATTTCCCATATTATAATTAGTAGCATTGTTTGCTACATCTTTTGTTCGGGTTAGGTTTTTGAAAATCTGTCTGGATAACTTCCCCTGCCGTGTCCGTCAACACAGCAGTTTGGGGTGGGAAGTTAAAGGAAATGCACCGGCCGTCGCACGTTGTCAATTCTCTCTGATTCCTTCTAGTTATGGTTAGTGTCATATTGTTTTCTGACTTGCTCCGTTAGGTTAGGGTTTGTCCTGATTTGTGCTCTTGAGTAGAGATTGTAGTCTCTTTCTTTTGGGCTTCCGCCTTCGGAGTTTATCTGTTTTTTGTCTTTGTTTTCTTTGGTAGTTGATGAATCTATTTTCGTCACATTGTCCTGGCTGGTGTCCTATTGTTTTTCCAGAGTGGGTTTTGGGTTCAGATTTTTTTCAGTCCATTTTGGTTTGTGTTCTTGAATGAAGTCGTGGTCCCTTTTTGGGTATATGTTTTTGGATTTTGTCTTGTTGTCTTCAGTCGTTGATTAGGTCCCTTTTCCTGGTTGCGTTGTCTCGGTTCGTGTCGTGTTGTTTATCTGAGTAGGTTTTAGTTTCTTTTTTTTCCTTTGTTTGGGTTTGTGTTTGTGACTGAAGGCTGTGCTTGTGAAAGAGGTGAGGGGCAAGAGGGGAGGTAGAGGGGTAAAGAGAGAGGTTAGGTTTAGGTAAGAGGCGAGGGATGGGGTAAAAGGGGACAGAGGGAGGTTGTGGATTAAAATGGTTAGGGTTTGGTTCAACTTTCCATCACAGACTTAGAAATGCTTTTGTTTTAGTCAAGCATTACATCATCAGTGTTATTTTGTCAGACTTCAGAGTTGTTAGAGCTCCTCTATAGCTACACAAGACATTATATAACGTTGTCACATGCTGAGTAGCAGTGTGCATGAATATAGACTGATCTGCATAGTAGAATGAGTTGAATTTCCTTTTCAAGCCTCCGCTGACTTTATTTATCTGTCATGTATTAAACATACAGAAGGTCTCTAACTCTAACCCTGTTATGGAAAATGGAAATGGAAACATTCCATGTCAGCAACACTTGATAGAGCTGTTATGGATAAAGTTGCTATGATAAAATGATCTCCAGGAATGCCATTAACCATGTTTTCATAGAACTGTCAACTGCAAATTTGAAGGAATCCTTTAAAAAGTCACATAAAATAAAATGTTTTTCAGTAATTGCATTAGAGGGAAACTAGGCTGTGTGTCATCAGAAGAATACAAAATAGGCAACGTTACAGTTGACTGTAAGAAACAAACCAGAAGCAAAAAACAAAGACGCAGGATCTCTCTTTCATAATTTTTTTTTTTTTTTTTTTACATAAGTCTGCAAGTTTTTTTTCTTTTCATGAACACATTTACTACTTGATAAATGTGTAAAAACCACATTATGGTCAGCTGATGTCATACAGCTACTGTTGTTTAATACTGTCACGAGAGAAGAAGAGCATTCAACACAACTCACTGCTTGTGTTTTATGTTCATACCCTTCATTTTCAGTAGGACTCTAGGAAGTAACTCCAGCTCCATGAGCATGTAGGAAATAGAACAACTAAGGGTTTGTTATGTATAAAGAAAGAAGAAATGGCTCTTTTTCTTCTCTCCAAGTTTGATCAGTCAGCATTTGTGTTCTCTGAGTTTACCCAATCAGCATCGAGATGAATGTGGCAGTTTTTTTAGGGCCTTTCAGGTGTAACCACCCTGAAGTAGGTAAATCTTTTGTTGCAGTCCTGAAAAGGTTGTGCAGGAGTGTTTTTAACACCAGACCCGTGTGTTCTGATTGTAAAAAAAAAAACAAACTCCTGCACAACCTTTTTCAGGGCTGACCTAAAACGTCTCACAAGTCCCAGTCGTGCAAAATGGCCAATATTTACCCAAAAATAATGACTTCTCTTCATGACGCTCCTACAGTCCTTTAGGTCCTTCTGGCACTTTGAGTGTTTCAGTTGTTTCAAAGTAGAGGACAAGAACTTTCGGTTGTGCAGCTTTCAGTTTTGATATACTGATCTGAGAACAGTGGAAAGCGTTAATCTTGAAACACAAATTTTTAACACACCTTTACAGCCTAGCTTTTGATTACAATGTTTCATGACAATCATTTTTTAGATAATTTATTTTATTGCATTCACATTTTAGCATGTTTGCATTCCTTATTGTATTTTAATAATTTTATTTGTTTATTTTTGATTTATTCTTCTATCATATTTAATAGTGAACCGCACCCCCCCCCGCCCCCTGGTTTTATTATGACCTTACCACCATTGTGTGCTTTGCGTCTCAGCTTGTTTTGCGTCTCACATTTGAACACTCTCATTATCAGCTGTGAAACACTTCAAATGCACTAACCTGTACAAATTGTGCAACACTGTTAAAACAATTTCGTAAAACAACTGTGAAAACAAGACTGCCAGAAAACAAACATAATAAAAAACAGTGGAATACTGTAATGTTCAAAAGTTGTAAAAATAATGGCAAATGTCTGTAAAATTCATCAATTTTTAGCTGAAATACAATAAAACAATATTTCTATGGCCACACATTGTAAAAACAATAACAAAAACAAAAAAATATTTGCAAGAATACAGATTTTTGATGTAGGCGTTATGCACAGTTTTAGCCTGCTTATTATTATTATTATTATTATTATTATTATTATTATTATTATTATTATTATTATTATTATTATTATTATTATTAATAATAATAATAATAATAATAATAATAAAAAACCAATATGTAAATTAATACTTTGAATATGTAATTTCACATACCAGGAAAATTCTGTAAAATAACAGTTAAAAAATATTTTTTTTGTCATCTAGTACATTTTTAATACATTTTTGTTTCAAATAATGGCAAACATCTGTGAAATACTGATTTTTTTTATTTGTTTTTTTGCTGATCTATATGCAGTTAAATAAATAGTGTAATTTTACCATCAGATGTTGTAAAACCACAAGTTGTAATTTATACACACAAAGATTCAACAGTTTTTTTAGTAATGATACAAATTTGGGTTTCACTGAATTCATGCTTTTGACAGATTTTTATTTATTTATTCTCGCATCCGGTTTTATTATATCTCTGTCACTGCACTGAAGTCAGACATGACCTGTGTGGGAAGAATTCTGTTACATGTAAGAAATGTCACCAGGCTGCCACAGAGTCGTGCTGCAGAACGAGCCTTTATGAAGGGAAATCCTGACGTAAATGTCATGAATATTTAACTGTCATCTCCAGGCAGGAGGAGGAGGATTCATAGGACGTGACACGCTGAGATCAAGTGTGGGGAGGTGTGAATCAGCCTGTTTATATGGTGGCCATGCACTTGAAAGACAGGGTGATAGATTTGGCAAATAAGCTTGAGTGTAAGCAGCTAATAGCTATTGTGTTTCTAGCACAGTGAAGGAAGTCAGGCGTTTCACATAGGGTGGCCAGTGAAATATATGGTTTTAATGTGTTCTCTGAATGGGCACATGGGCCGACAAATGGCTGGCTGAGGAGGTGAGGATGCATACTGTCATTCATTTGATCTGCCACAAGTGTATTGTTGCCATGTTATGGTTCTCACTATAAAGTAAAAGCATTTTTTTTTTAAACTAAAAACCAAATATGCTGTGTTAGGAGTGCAAAAGTTTATTGGGTCTTTTTTTTTCCTCTTCTGGCTTCATGGAGGTGTCGCTCTGCTTATTCTAAAGCTTATCAGCTTTAAAGCTCTTTTATTTGAACTACAGCTGGAGCTGTGCTGAACTGCTACTCAGCTCACACTTGAGAGTACTGTGTCACCAGGCCTGAGGTAGTTGTCTGTGTAAGACTTATGAAATTGTCCTTCAAGTCTGATAGTCATTTAATAGTCAGTTGATTGTTTAGTGTGTTAAATGTCAGAAAATAGTTTAAAATATAATGCTCATCATTGTTTCCTAATACACAAGTTAACATAGTGAAACTGTTATCACTGAAAACCAAAATACTATTCAGTTTTCACATTAGCGAAGCTGCTGTAGAGTTGAGCAACTTGAGGAACATCCAAATGCAGTTTTCTGACATTTTCATTTGATTTGCGATATCATTTTTTAAATTTAAATGCCATCTTGGTATTTTCTGTATAATAAATGTGTATGGAGCATTACCACATGACTGACCAATAAAAGCCTGACTGACACACAAAGAGGACGACATGAATTTACAGACACACTGCCTAATATTTCAAATTGCAGCCTTTGTGATTTGCTAATTGCATTATTCTAAATTGCAATTTAAATTGATTAACTGTTCAGTCTGTACATCAGTGTTAATTATAAGTGTTTAATGAGCTAATGTAGTCCATTGGTTTGATTATGTATATCAAAGACATCCTTGTTGTGTAAAAAGCATTAAAATGGGGATAAGTTCCAAGAAATATGTATCTCAAAAATGAAAACACACAGAAAAATACAGCCTCAAATAAGCTCCGCTCATTATTTATGATCTTGATCCCTTTTACTGAAATGATTCTTTTAGTGTCGGTCACTACTCTGATTTTTTCTTTTCTTTTTTTTTAAACCCTTTTTTTGGCATTAAAAATAATAACAAATTAATAATTTAGCAATAATAATAACGTTTTGGGCTGTTGGTTTGACAAAAAAGGAACCTTTGGAAAATTAGGATGAACATTTTGCAACATTTTCTGACTTTTTATGGAACAAATGCTAAAAATTAAGAACTTTAACTTCTGAAGAATTCATAAAATAGAAGAAACTTCAGATTCTTTAGAAGTGAGCAGTGTTTCTCATCTCTGTAGGTTGCACAGCATAGTCTTTTAGAAATTATTGGATTTCTATAGCGTCAGAAGAGAGAGGATGTTTCTCTCACTGCTAGGGCTTCCTCTCAGAGTTCACTTAACCTCTGTGCTGTACAGAGTTAATCACCAAAATAGTTAAATTCTAATCCCAGGATGGGCTCACCGTGTGATGCCCCATTGTCTCTGTACAGTATGGCTGCCCCTGCAGTCTTCTGCAGGCTGCAAACTTAAACCTCACACCATTTAAATGGTAATCTGTCTCTGGGCTTTAGAAGTCCTCTATTCACCATTCATTATCTGGGTAGAGGCTTTATGCCATATGCCCCCCTCCCCCCACACCCCACACCCCTCAATCTCCTTCTAATTACCTTTAGTACATGAACCCCGCAGTTGGCTATGAAAACCCGCTCTCTCTGGGAGGCTTAGCTCTCAGCTCAGTCACATGCCTCTGATGAGCTGCCCCTTAAATTATACACACACACACTAAAGCTTAATCCTGCTCATTTGAATATTAGAGATTATGTTACTATGGCCTGTTTATTGTCAAAACATTGTGCCTTCTAATCAGAGAGGGGTGACTGGGTCAACCATTTACAACAGTCCCATTATGAGGTTTCCTCAAGCCATGTCCTCAGAGGTAAACATCATTGTGCATGTCTGTATGTGTGTTAGGCTCTTCATCCACACACACAACGGGTTTGAGAGTCACGTTCTTAAACACGGTTATAATTTTTGGAAAGATTTTTAGAAGTATTTGATCGTTGTTGGTAACATAGGCTTGGATGTTTTAAATCTTAAGTTTACAATTCACTGACCTTTCTAGAAGTTATTCCATTGTCCAGATTTAAGGCCTGATGGAGCAGAAACTGCAGTTTGCTTTGAAAGATGTCTTTGGTAATGCTGAAATGACTGATTCATTAGTCAGCTAGTTGATGGAGAGAACATTTTTACAGTTTAATAATCAGTTAACCCTCTGAATTCCAAGCAAATTCTTGCTCCTGGGACATTTTTACACACAGTGGGCTTATTTTGTATTGCAATATAAATTCCTGCACCTCTATGGAAACAGCACAGCCATGGCTACAAGTAGAGAAAACTCAGAAATGTCCTCTGTGCAGTGTAACTGTTATGCCATAAATCATTAAAGCAGAAAATCAATCATTTTTTTACAAAACCTGAATGAAACACACACAAAATGCAGTTTTCTGCCCATTGCTGACACAAGGACAAAGTAGTGGCTTTACATGGTATAGATATTTTACTTCTTACTGCTTTCATTTGTTTCCCTACTTGTCTTTTCTGTGTAGTCGCAGCCTGCAGTACAGTCAAATAGTCCCAAATACATGGTTTATTTTTGGCAACTTTTTCGTACAAGTAGACAAAAAGGTGATTTTGAATAAATTCACATTTTTAAGTTTGGTTTGGCTTTGGTTAATTTTCAGAGAATCCAACATTTCTGTCTATTTTACAGTGTCTGGCTTTGACAAATGCTTTAATTGTGGCAATTTTGTTGATGATAACATGGCTTTCAAACCTACCTGGGAGTCCCTGGGAGGGTCACATCATTTATTATATTAAAATGACTAAATTTACAGTTTCTAGGTCAAATATAAGGATTAGCAAACAGGTCTAAGAAAATATCCGTGATCTCGGCAAACTGTATTCTTTTTTAAATGTTGTACATTTCCATATTTTTCAGTTAACTGGTACAGGACTACACCCAAAACAGTTTTAAAGGCAGTATATGAAAACGGTACTGTACTATAATAAAAGTTAACCCTCTAGGATATTAGCTGGAGTAAAGTCATGCATACAATTTTGAACAAAGGCAAGAAGGGAAGCCAGAAGTGTTTGTAAATGTGGACAGGTTGTTTGTCTGCATGCATACGCCGGTAAATGAAAATAGCAGTATTTAAAAGGAGCATACAAACAGCACATCAAGTAAATGAATTTGCAGCTGTAGGCATTTACATTTCCCATAGAGTCAGTCTCAGGAAACTTGCTAGTCTGCCTCCATTATTGGCTTTCCAACCACAGAATCCCATAGGAGGGTAAAGGTCCTCCTGCCTGTGTGTAGAGCAGTTTGTTGCATTACACAAGAGTCTTACATTAATCAGATGTCCAGGTTAATCTCCAAGCTCAGCAGGCAGCATTAACCTGCTGGACAGGAGCCTCAGACCTGTTATGTCTCCTTCCGTCTCTCTTTGAGGCTACAAATGCGCCAGCCCTGCAGCAAAGCACTTTGGCTACCGTCCAGAGACATTCCTGTGTTTGTCATGATTGTGGTCTTTCATAGAACACCAAATCCACTGGTTTTACTGCTTCCTCAGCTTCTGGTCAGATACCTGCACCTGCAGAACATGAAAATAGAAACCTTGGCTGTGAGTGGACGCATGAACAGAAGATTCAGGAGCTCAAATGGCACAAAGAGAGTTCCATGCTTCTAGTTGCTATGCAACAAAAAAAGCCCACTTACAAGCTGGATAGTAAGAGTTAACTAGCTTACCTGAAGTAAAAAGGAAGATGTTAAAACTGAAAAGGGACTGTTGGTGATTGCTGGGGGACTGGTAAAAAGAAGTTCATGTTGTGATAATCCACACTATTACAGGCAGTCATTTAAAGCACTCTCAGTTAAGGTGGCATCCAGAAATGGACATCATCTAAAATAAGTGATTCACAATGAGTGGAAGACCACAATAAAAACAGTCTATAAACAAATGTGACCTGTTCAAACAAGTTAGTTTCCTTTTTTTTTTTTTAACTTAATTTAAATTCATTTTTAATCACAGACAAAGACTGAAAATTGCCTTAAGAACAAAGTCAAATATTAAATACTGGTGAAAATGACGATAAGTAAAATTTCTTCAAAAACCCAAAAGAAACTTCCTGTTGCTTTTTTGAGTCAAATGATTTTTTTTCTGGCGTAAACATGGAGACCAATACCCAATGTGTAGAACCGATATAAATGCAGTATAAATGAACATTTTGGTATCATCACTTTAAACAACACCAACTCTAAATAAAAATGTTGTTTAAATGTCTTAGTTTCATTAAAAAAAAGACCATGTTTGGGTTATCCTTCAGTGTTGATAGGCTACTACTCATGACATCTAACCAATCAGATTGTGCAATGGGCAGGACATCACCCAAGATTAGAGTGTTGACTACAAATAAACAAAGGTGGCTGCATCAGAGCCAAAATAGTCTCACATAGTCAGGCCATTCTCTCTCGTCAGTTCAGCACTGGATGGAGTGGTCTGTCTGCACCTCAATATCATTCTGCTGTAAGAGAAAACATGTGTTGGCATTTCTTCAAACCAATCATAATGTTTTGGTTGGGGTTAAGAACATGATACACTGGTGGTGTTCACTCACTGTCATGAAAATGGATAACTCAGAAAACACTAGCAGAGCTGCCCTGCAACACAATCCCATACAAAATGTGTAGTTGTTTCCTGTAATTAAGGGCATTTTGAAAACAATAGAGGAAGGCCAATGGCAGGCTTATTTTACTTGTGATCTACATCTAGAGAATGAGACTAGAGCCAAAGTAGCACATTTTTAAATTAATTTATTTCAATGGAAATCAGTTTTTAAAAAATCAACAACATGTAATCTGGAAAAATGCTGAATGTCAGATCCGATAATCTGCCAAAACAGGTAATCACTCGAACCTTAATAAAAATGTTAAAGCAAATGCTGTCATATGCTAGTTAAAATGAAGAAACGTAGATCCTTTATAAAGTAACCACAGTTTGATTATTTGATATTGTCCATTCAAAGCCCCCTGCTTCTCAAATCTCACCCCACCTATCAGTTTGTACAGCAGCAGTAATTCCACTTGCATTTCTAGACAGAAATGAAAAGGAAACGTCTCTCCCTGTCAGGGTGAACAAACCTGTAGAAAGCGCCTGCAGATCAGTCAAACTGACTCTAGTCCACAGATTAAGGAAGAACCTCCATCAGCTTGTTGCGTTGCTGTAATCTCTATCTGGTGTGTTCGATCCCAAGTGAGCCCTGATACAGATCAGCTGCAGGCCACATTCCTGCTGTAGCCAGGCTTTGCAGAGCGAGGCTGTTCACTGTTACCATGGAGTCCATCCCATCTGCTCTCTGCCACTGCTACCAGCGGGGGGTGAAGAGGGGTAGTGGAGGGCTTTTTAGTATGTGTGTGTGTCTGTGTGTGTGTGTGTGTGTGTATATGTGTTTGTGTGTACACACAAGTGATGCAGCTTAACACCATGGACAGCAGAGAATATGCGCTCTTACTTAATTCTTCGCTTCCTCTGTGAGTTTGATTATGTGCATTATGTGGCCTGGAGGTAGATGGAGGATTAAGAGATTTTCAGCAGCTTTCTCAGATTGCTGTCTTTACACTTTGAGAGCACCTTCATGATTAGGAAAGTAGCTTCACAAGGATGGTCCTCCTTCTGTCTTTGATCCTCCCCCACCGCTATCACATGCTTTTTGTTGTCCCGTTCATCCGTCTTTTTGAATCATCGTGTAAGACTTGGGCTCATTTCTTTTTTTACTGTCTAAATGTCTCATTTTTTTCATATTCAGCCAGCTGCCAAGCCACCCATATGAACATACTGGTATCTTTATAACTGCTAGTTCTAATGGACTTTGTTCAAGACATCTTGTTCCCCACTACTTAGTTGCTGTGTGCCCACTCTCCTTCTACTCCCCAATCCCTAAATATCCCCTCACATGAGTTCTACATTAGCACCCTCACTTATTCCAGTCCTAACAACTTCTCAGAGTTTTGAAGGTTCAACAAAAAGTGTCCGCTCTTTTTGCAAACAAGGTGAGGGTTAATGATTGAGAGGGCCTGTGTGGAACATCTGTTTAAGGAGAGGATTGTTGGGACATTTTAAAGGACAATGCAGGTGCTGGATGGAACTGTGCATTGATCAGAATTAAACCCACTTGCCTAAATCAGTGTATTGTGTGCATTTGAAATGGACACAGGATCTCTGGTGGTGTCTGGCACCAGGATCTTTTGGTCCTATGACTATTTAATCAGATTGATATCTGGGGAGTTTGGAGGCCTGAACAACACCAGAGAGACCACGTTTAGATGTGTTGTATGTGTCAAAGTAACATCTTTATGAATTGCAGTGTAACCAAACTATCACCGCTATACACTGTTATCTATCAGTAGGTTTATTGTTGCAGCTGATATGTTTATGTCACATATTGATTTAGTGGAGCAAATTTTGTAAAGTACAGTGGATAGAATAGGTTGTCTTCCTAGAAAGAGGCTGTGTTCATGTAATACCGCTGTTGTTAAGAGGACAGAAAGGAGACACTGTAAACAAATCAGTCGTGTCGTTTCAACTCATCTGGGCTGCTGAATAAAACATACCCAAGACTTCTCCGCTCTCCGTCCTGCTGCCTGTTACACCTCCACTTTCACAAAAAGAGAGTTGGAGCTTAAGAATCCTTTGGATTAGCCAGAGCCTGGCTAGCTCTTAAGCCCCAACCGCCCCCATGATCTCAATTAAAAACTTGTGCCTTCAGCAAGGTTTTTGCACCCACTATATTTTTTCATGGTGTCGATGAATTAGTGCAAAGTCGTGGGAGGAAATGGTTCTAAATCCGTTTCTGTTCTTCTTTTTCCTCCCATCTGCAGATGATCCAGCTGACCAGCGTACTTGCCTTATCTGTGGAGATCGTGCCACAGGCCTGCACTATGGCATCATCTCCTGTGAAGGCTGCAAAGGCTTCTTCAAGCGAAGCATCTGCAACAAGCGCGTGTACCGCTGCAGTCGCGACAAGAACTGTGAGATGTCGCGAAAGCAGCGCAATCGCTGCCAGTACTGCCGCCTGCTCAAGTGTCTACAGATGGGGATGAACCGCAAAGGTAAAATATGGCCGCATCACAGGGGCATCATTCACAGTAAAGGTCAGCAATCATGACACTTCCCCCTTCCAGAGAAATAAAATCTATTTGTAGTGACATATGTCTTTGTATGGGTAAGTGCAATGTGAAAACTATTTCCTGCACTCTTCAGTTTAGGTATAGTTTGGCAGGAGTGTCAGCGTCCCAGTGATAAGAGTCCACAGCAGTTACTTTTTGTTTCAAGTGTCTCAATATAGCAAATACATAATGCATCATACTGACATCACTTTCTTTTGTTGGCTGATGTGTACAGGCTCCTTTACCTTTACTACAGTTTATTATCAGGGGTTGTATTCAATGGAAACTCTGCCTTTACAATACAATTAACTTTTCAGGTGATTTGTGAACATTTTTTCAAACATGATTACAAAATCGTCACAAGTTTTGGGCCTCAATAATTTATAGTAAAGCCCACTGACAGTAAACTGAAACAAAAACCTTTTAGTTTTTAAAACTTCAAACTCACATGCAAAGAGGGATATATCTACTGCTAACTACCTGGAAAAAGCCACCTGAACCTGGATGTTGGGAGATGTTTTAGGCCTAACATACTTCAATTGCTACAGACCATCCAAAGGTTAAGAAACCTTGTTTCCTGCCTTATATTTCTTGTCTTCAACCTGCTGTCAAAGTCCTGAAGAAGGCTGAAATGCATCAGTTCTACCAATAAATCTTACTCACCTCTGGAATGCTTAGCGACACCCTCACAGTTAAATGTTAAGTAAGCAGAGTGGAGCTGCAGTTTGTCCTCATGCAAGGTCTCAGGTTCTTGTTTTAATGGGCGCATGCTGCCCCCTAGTGGGACAAATCACATGTGACCTTTCCGTGCTCCTCCAGCCTGATGGCTTCATTTTATATCATTCCAAATACTTTGACTAAAACAGGCTCGTGTCAATGTATGAAATACATTTAAAATATTTATATAGATTTTTTTCAGGGAGTCTAAAGAAAATCATGCCAACAAAAGCAGGAAAGGCGAAAGTTAAAACAGGACAGAAATGATCACCAAATGAAAAATATACAATATGTGAGTTGTTTCAGCCACTAGGTAGAGCTGTAAGACTAATCATGTTTTGTTAATGAACCTAAGCTATAACTCTTCCTTTTGTTTTTGTCGTACAGCAATCAGGGAGGATGGCATGCCAGGAGGAAGGAACAAAAGCATCGGGCCTGTGCAGGTAAATCACCAGAAATGTCTCTTTTTTTATATATCCCCTGACCTTCTCCCAGCTTAGAATCGGACTAAACATATCATTTTGGCCAAATCCCACCGGTAGCTTGCTTACTCTGAATGCATTCATAGCACAAGCCATTCACTTAAATAACATTGAGTTTGAGTGCTGTAATGCTACTCATGTGGGTGTAGGGATACTCGTGAGGAATGTAATGAGAGAGAGCCCTGACCTTGTTATATCATCAGTATAATCATGTAGTCGCTGATTATTTCCTATTCAGCACCAGCTTCATTATTAACACTGGCAAGAGAATAAATGGTCAGGAAAATGTGTGACATGAGGATAAGTACCACTGAGCCACTATTCAGGGGAGGGATGTGGTCAATTCATTCCAGTTCAATTCAGCAAGTCAAAACACAGAAACGTCCGCTTCCATTAAGAGACAGCTTTATTTCTAAACCCTAATGAAAAGAGGACCTCTCTGTCATTAATATGGAATGAATTGCATGTTTCAGTATATGTGCAGAATTGACCTCAGCCACAGATACAAGACACCATATTTTCTGGCAGGCTAAAGCATTTCAAAATGGCTTTTGTCTGTGTTTTCTCTCTGCACTGACCTGCAAGGATTCTATTATTTTAGACGTGTGCATCACCCAGTCAAATAGAGACACACACACACACACACACACACACACACACACACACCTCTTTTCTTTCTTTTTCTAGCTCTCTATTTCATTGTGTGATTGTGTCCTTGCTCCTCAACATTTTAGTGAAAAGCAGCACAGTTCTAGTCAATGCTAATCAATTGAGCTTAGACACACACTGATTTTCATTGCACGAGGATGTGCTGGAAGCTACAAAAAAAAAAGAAGATAAACCTCCCTCCTGCGTGTATGCGTGTGTTTAAGATCACAGAGGAGGAGATAGAGCGGATCATGTCGGGGCAGGAGTTCAAGGAGGACGCCCCAGAGCACACCTGGGGCAACAACGGGGACAGCGACCACAGCTCTCCCAGCAATGGAGCCTCTGAGGGCAACCAGCCGTCGCCCGCCTCCACTCTGTCGTCCAAGTGAGTCGTTCATCTCATCCACTCAACCGCGCAGCGCCAGCACTCGCCCCATCATTGAGATAATGAGCCGGCCCTGACAGTCTAACACCTCATTCCCATCTCACCCAGACTTTAGTTAAGGTATTCATCTGTTGAAGAATGCCTGAATATGCAGCTCCTGAGGCTTGGTGATGATAGCAAACACAAAGAACTCGCTGCACTATCTTCTGTTCTTGCTATGGAGACAAGCGCATTGTCTATCTACACTCATCAAGGACAAATATTGTCTAGGTACTCGGATGACAGCATTTATTTTAGTCTCATTTGTGTCAACATTAGGTTTATCTCAGCAGCCACGCAGCCTCATAGCTATTCAGAGGAATAGTTGTTTTATCAAATTAAATCTTAGCAGAAATGAACAGCAGTCACAGAAAGCTTGCACAGTGTAGGTTTGGTATGCAGGTACAAAATGCAAAGTTTTGTCTACAAGTTGTTTTTTTAAAAAATTCAAAGATTTTCAATGAAAAAGAAAATATGGCTCCACAACACTTCTCTAGATAAAGGTTAAATGTTAGAAAATTAAAGAAACACTCTGTACATCCAGAGGTGTGGTAGTTTATTGTAGAAACACAGGAAGCAGGGGAAACTGCCACCCTCACACTGTACTGGACACGCAAATATGAAATGTGTCTTCCAAGCCGACTCTGGCTAAGACTGTAATTCAGTGTATTTCAGACTATTCCTTTAATGTATGAAAAAAATAATAAAAATGCGCTCCTCTATGGCCGAAATATATTTACCCTTTGACCTTTGTGTGCTTCCAGTCGCTCTGTAGAGATGAACGGCTACACAGCAGCCCTCAGGGATCAGTACATCAACACTTCAATGTCCACACACTACCAGCTCCTGCCCCACTTGTTCAGTTACGCTGCCCAGTCCGGCCTGCTGGCCCCCCAGCCCCGCAGCCTCTACCCTCAGTCCCACCCTTTAGTGCTGCAGCTGGTGGCTGCTGAAGACTTGGCCCCCCTGACCACTCCTATGCTCATCGAAGACGGGTGAGTAGATGCATACAGAACATCCATCCATATGCTTTATCCCAGCTGACACTGGGCAGGAGGCAGGGTACACTCCGGACAGGTCACTTGACACACGACCATACACAGTCATACACATCCACGACCAAATAGGAGATCATTAGTTAACCGAGCTTGCATGTCTTTGGACTATGGAAAGACGCCAGATCATCTGCAGAAAAAACACACAGGCACAAGGATAAAATGCAAACCCCAAAAAGAACGCCCCAGCAGACCAGGAGCTTCAAACCCAGAACCTTTTTGCTTAGAGGCGACAGTGCTCATTATTGCACCACTGTGCCCCCAGCTGCATACAGAGCTATTATAATTATAGACGATAGTAAAGAGCGTAGTGGATATGTACGTCAGTGGTGGAAGACGTAATCATATGTTTAATTTGAGTAAAAGCAACAATATCAAAGTTAAAAGGAAAAAAATCCTATGAAAGGCATCCATTGAAATTATACTTAAACTATCAGCTTTAAAAAAATACTTATAGCAGCAAAAGTAAACTCATTATACAGAAGGGACAGTTCGAGAAAACCACATACTATTGGAGTATAATTATTGCTGCACACTGTAATGTTATAGTTGATAAAAGTGTAGTTTTCACTACAAAATTTTTTTACTGCTATCTACTCTTTACTCATAATTCTTTGGTCATATTTTGTGTTATTAATCTGCAAAGGAATAGGCCTAAATTTATCAAAATAACTGTGATAGTATGAAAATTGTAATATTTGCTTCTAAAGCGTTGTGTAGTAGAAATATATTAAGTCATGTTTTACCCCATTAATTGCAAACTGACTCAAAACATTGTATATTTTGTGTCAAAATTCAACATTGCAGTATTCACATTAGGGTGCTGTATCGTTTCACCATGAATATTGTGATGTGTTGTTCTCATTTTCCATGACTAATCTACAAAAGAACAGAACATTCTTAGATACCCTAGAGAAAACTTTATTTACAATATTTTTTGACGAGGCTCGACACATGCACATGAATGAATGAGTAAGAGGAGAGAAACTCTAAAAGGAGGATTTGGTTGCAAAAAACGAAACGCACAATCAGTTGTATAGAAATATTTTGGCTGCAGAAAGAATGATGTCAATCAAAAGCAGGTACTCTGTCAACAGTGTCTTGCAATTATTGATACCACACAAGGCAACACAACTCATTTGTTAGACCATTTCTACCAGCACCACAAAGCTCTACCTGATGAGTGCAAAACTACATCGGAGCGCCTTCTAAAGCAAAATACTATTTTGGGCACCTTTGCCAGGTCAGAAAGGTTCCAAACAGCATTTTTAAAGTTTTCAATGCAGATACACTCTGCTACAAAATCACCCCAATCCTTTTAGAATCATTAGTTCTCTGCAAATAAGAGTTATTTTTGCATATTGCAGAAAAACAAATTATTGCAGGACTAGTTTTCTCTAATAATGTGCAGCCTTAGTTCACATCATTTAGATGTTTGAGAATTCCCTTCAAATCAGTCTGCTTATTGAATGCTTGAATAAGAATGCATGGAACATCTTTTTATAATATTAATTTAACCCTCATCTAGAATCTGCCCAGAGTTTTTACTAAATGGTGGACCTTTGAGTTTAGCTTGTCTAAATTGTAACATCTAGTCAGGATTCTGACTTAGAGGCGTTCAGTCATAATTTCACAGATGGTAGCTTTGCACCACTGGCTCATCAGTCAAGCACATACTCCAAATATCTGAACCTTTGGTTCCTCTCATACTGACCTGGTGGTACAAATTATTGCTAATGATCTAATGATCAGATGGGTGAACCCTAATGCTATTTGTTTAAATTTCAAATGAATAGCATTTTTGCAACATGTTATTTCTTGCTCTGCAGCAGCATTTCAACTGTAATTGCATCAGCTCAGAAGCCAATATCAGTAGTTATTGTCCTAACATTTGTCACTGTGTATAATCCAGGTACAAGGTAACACAGGTGGAGCTCTTTGCTCTGCTGTGCCGCCTGGCAGACGAGCTGCTCTTCCGCCAGATCTCCTGGATCAAGAAGCTGCCCTTCTTCTGTGAGCTCTCCATAGAGGACTACACCTGCCTGCTCAGCTCCACCTGGCAGGAGCTCATCCTGCTCTCCTGCCTCACCATCTATAGCGCCCAGATCTTTGGAGATCTGGCCGATGTCACCGCCAAGTACACGCCGTCTGATGACGAGCTGCAGGGGTGAGTGACAAGTGATTGAAGGGGAAAGGGATCAGAAAATGTGGTCATCTCAGACGAGTCTATTATCTCACCTACAGCAACAATAACTGCATCCTGCTTCTCTGTAGTGACCATTTGCATACGCAAGTTACTAAATATTACATCAGACTCCCGGAGCTGTGCCAATTCAGTATTTCGCTAAGAAGGAAGGTAGGTATCAGGAATTAAATGTTTCTCACTACAATAACAATCCCCTACAAAGGCGAGACGTTCCACTCTGGGGGCTCAGTACCTTTCAAAGGATTTAATATTTTTCTCTATTACGAAAGGAAAGTATTGTTGTTGGGTGAGGGCCAGTGAAGTGGTCCGTGAACAGGAGGACTCCTCAGGACAGAGCTGTGGCTAGCACCGACTGGCATGTGAAATATACACCTTTTCCATGCTCAGTAGAAGAGGATGCGTGGGGAGGGTTTGTTCCTGTGTAAATCAGACTCGAATTAACTGACCTCATGACATACATTCTCCTAATATACGATGCTGTTCTGCTGCTTTGGTCAATTTGCCTGTAGTTTAGGGGTTTTTGGAGTGAGTATTTGATTTACAGTGGCAGGACTGAAATTTGTGAGGGGGATTAGAAGTGTGAGAGTTAGAAAGACCAAGAATGGATGTTTGACGAGTGGAATTAAACTATGTATCTTCCTAGCCCCTTCAAAAACCTGTGGGATCAGCAACATGTTTTTAAGCACGTTCGGCAGATCTGACATATTCCCTCCCTACTTTTTGCCTTGTTCATTGAAGCGTGGAAGCTTAAGATAATAGCACTGAGGGGATTTTACTTCTTCTTTTTGATCTCTTTTTACAGTGGATTTTAATGTGGACATACGGACATTAAACCTCCTAAACTCAGTCTCTTGTGTTTTGTTTCGTATTAAAGATTTAAAATGCCACTAACCCTCTGATAATAGTTATTTACCTCCATGATTCTTTTGCATAATTGACAAGAGTTTGTGTCTAATTCTTCAGATTCAGTGAAGATGGGATGGAAGTGATGGAGAGGTTGATATATCTGTTTCGCAAGTTCCATCAGTTGAAGATCAGCAATGAGGAGTATGCCTGTATGAAAGCCATCAACTTCCTTAACCAAGGTAACAATGAAAGCTCCAGTATTTGTGAATCTTTACTTTTCTTTACCCGTACTGTGTTCCCCACATGACTCTCTTGTACCTTTGGTCCCTCCAAAGATATCAGAGGACTATCTAACATCTCTCAGCTCGAGCAGCTGAACAAGCGCTACTGGTATGTGTGTCAGGATTACACTGAATACAAGTACCCGCACCAGCCCAAACGCTTCCCCGAGATCATGATGTGTTTGCCAGAGATCCGCTGCATCGCTGGTAAGGCCTCTAAGTACTCTGTAGGATGCCTTTCAGTGCAGGTAATTTTAGAAATGCATTTGTGTTTCAAATACAAGTAAGAATGCTACTCTTTATTTTTTTAGGGTTCGGCATAGGGGTTCAGCCCTTTGTCCCATTATACTTAGAGAAAAGGTGTCTGTTTGACTTCACCTATTAGTCAGTTTAGAATGATGGAGTTAAACTGGCAGAGCTAAAACTAGATTGTTTCCTGCTGTGTTTGTGCTTATGTTCTTAATTTGACTCTAGCATATATTCTAAAAAAAAAAAAAAAA